>NW_025317480.1:0-86053 GCF_018873765.1 Telopea speciosissima
AATGGGAGTACCATGTAACCATGCAATGTCACCCCTATGCTTGGCTGGCTGGTCTCTCTTGTTCCCTCTGTTCTCTTTGTTCCCTCCGCCCCCTTTGTTGACTACTTTCCCCCACCTTTTGCTTGCCCTTCGCACGTTGTCTATCACGATCCGCCATAATGATACTTGTTTACTGCAATGTAAGCAACACAAATAATTAAAAAACTTAATGTAGATGCACTTCAATTGACACTTTTAGATTACTAATACACTTGTATAGTTATTTAATATTTTTCCCCTAACCCTTATATTTTTCACATAATTAAAACCAATTTTTTATGTATAATGTTAATATAAGTATTGACCTAACACAACAAAACCAAAAATTAGTAAACATAATATACATGTAATGCATCTCAAAACATATAGAAATAACTTTCATATTTTTTCATTATTTTTTAAACTTAAAACTCATATTTTTTTCTTATTTATTTCTGTTTTTTTAATTTTTTATATATTTTTCTTAATTTTCAAAAATTAAAAGAATTATTTAAGAGCAGAAAAATAAATCCAACACTGTGAAGCCGTAGATCGGCCATTGGTGTCTAACATATATTTAATTCATTACCATTTAAGTCATATTACCCCTAATTATTTCCTATTTTAGTTGTAGGAAAATAAATTTTTAAAACCAGAAAAAAATAAAAAAATACATATGGGAAAAAATTTCGACACTGAGGTCAGTAGATCGGCCTCGGTGTCTAACATATATTAATATCATCAACATCCAACAACATTTGTACAAAGTTTTTAAAAAAAATAGTTTTAGAGAAATAGAATTTACCTTAAATAATGAAAATAGGCTTGGATGATGAGCTTAGATGACCCTCCGATGTCTTCCCGGCGACAAGGAGCTTCAACAATGCTTGGATGAGGCTTGGAAGGGAGGAAGAAAAGCAAAAAATGAGGAAGAAGAGAGAAAATTTGATTTTCAGCAGCTCTCGGTCGAAATATCGACCAAGAGCTGCGAAATATGGAATTATAAGGCCCTTAGTGTGACACTATTTCTCACTTTTACAATATCTCGCGATATATCGTGAGATCCACGATATATCGTCGATATATCACGATATATCGACGAGATATTGTATTTTTTTGTTTCGGAAGTGTTTCGTATCTCGGACATGTCGAGATTCACGAAATATGGCGATATATCGCCGATATATCGCGAGATTTTATACCATGGATTTTTCCATGCTCCCTTATTTTTGGTTGTTTGTTGCCTTTCTTTCTATAAACACCAGGTGCTTGGTGAAGTGTTGGGTCATCTTGTGGTAGCGGAGGCGGAGGGGGAGCTGCCCTCGTACTCTGTGATCTCCTAAAGGGATTAGGCAACCCACCTCCTCCACTTGTACCTGCTCCTCCACTACCACTAGCACCAGCTCTAGAGGTACTAGCTCCTCCACTACCACCTACTCTCTGTCTCTCGACTCTCTCCTGATCCTCATGATAACTGGCTCGCTCATCATCTGTGCTCGTCTCCAATCCCTAGCCTCTTGCTCAGTCTCTATATCATCAGGAACATAGACATCATCACTGTCATCATCATCATCATCACGATGGCTTGATTGGCCTCCCGCTGTACACCTCACTGCTTCCTCAAGATCTACTTTTGCCTTCTCCCTCTGAGCCTTCCTCTTACTCCCTCCCTTCATGTAATCAATGATAGCCCTAGATACCTCCACAGGGACCATATGACATGCAACCACTTCATGAGAATTCCCAGCTAGATGTTGTTTGAGTCTAGTGGCACCACCTCCCAAAAACTGCATGTGACAATAGTTACATTGGGATTTTCTTTTATCCCCATCAATTGGAGTGCCATGCAACCATGCAATGTCACCCCTAGTGCGCCTGGGTGCGCTCCCCTCCCCCTGGGTCTGGGCTGGCTGCCTCTGCCCCTCTTGCCTCTGGCTCTGTCGTTTACCACGGTTCATCATAATCAGACTAGTTTACTGTTGCATGAATAAAAGACAATTCATTAATCACTGAAGCACATCAATTCTTTTAGTTTAAAATTTTAAATGTTTAAGAATTAAGATTTAAGAGCACTAACACAAGTATATAAGTATATAACTATTTAGTATTTTTCCCCTAACCCTCATATTTTTCTCATATTTAAAAACAATTTTAAAAAATATTTTTCAAATAAATATTGGCCTAGCACAACAAAATCGAAAAGATATGTAAATGGGCAGCAAATAAGAAGTATGTAAAATTTACTTTTATATTTTGCAGTAATTTTAAAACAAAAACCTCATATTATTTCTTATTTTTTGCTATTTTTTTGAATTTTTTAAAATTTTTTTATAATTTTTGAAAATTAAAATAATTAATTATTGGCAGAAAAATATTTTTGACACCATGAGGCCATGGATCAGCCAATGGTGTCTAACATATATTTAATTCATCACCATACAATAAAAATAACCCCTATTATTTTTTTATTTTTGTTGTAAATAAATCCAATTTTTGAAGTAGAAAAATAAATAAATAATATATATACCAAAAAAAAATTTCGACACCGTGAAGTCGTAGATCGGCTTCCGGTGTCTAACATATATTTATTTCATCACAAACAAACATGTTGATCAAGCATTTCCCTAAAAAAAATCAATTTTGAAAATATGGTTTTACCTGAAATAGTGGAAAGGCTTCACAGATGTGCTAAGAAGTTTGTTCTCCAAGTGATTCCGGCGTAGATGCAGCAAGGATTCAAGTGGGAAGTGGAAGATTGAAGAAGAAATAAGCAAAAACCTTCAAAAACCAAGCAAAGGAGGAAAAATGCTCTGTTTCTCAGTCTCGGTCGAAATGTCGAAACATGGTATTTTATATAAAGCATTTTCTCGAGATTTTGAAAAAAATCTCGAAATATCTCGAAATCTCGAGAATTTTGATCGAAATTTAGTATTTTTTTTTATTCGAGGGGTCATTTTGTTTCGAGGGGGTCGAAATTCTTGAAATCTCAATCAAAAGAGATTTCGAGAGATTTTGAACTATGAACGCAGCGGAAGCAATTTAAATATAGAGATAAAGACAGTAATAAAGAAGTCTAGGTAATAAAGCAGTTGTATTTATATAAGTGAAGTTGAGTTACAAAGGCAATCTCATATAGTAACTCAGAACCAAAAGACATATCTACAATAGACTCTATATACAAAAGTGTTTATAACAAAAAGGGAGGAGATAGCCTGGTCTGTCAGGCAGTTCAAGAGAAAGCGTAGTCATTACACGAGCACGAGACATCGTGCTCCACCAAAAGAGGAGTATCAACTCCATAAGCTGAAGGAGTGTCCTGAGCAGAAGAAACTCCCACAGAAACACTAGCAACAACAGTAGTAGTATCGTCTGAAAAATAAGGATATCCACGGGGGTGAGTTCCACTGAGCCCAGCAAGGAAAAACATGTAAGCACATGCAGATAGTCCATGATGAATGACCTAAAATAAACATGCTCCTAACATGGATACTAGGTCTCATGAGGTATAAGTATTACTGTAATAGAATGCTAGCCTCGGTCCCATAAATACATAACCAGACGTCGGTCACCCGAGCGAAACCATTCTACTACGGTGGAGACCCGGCAGCTCAGGCATCATACATCTGACGTTAACGGACCCCCAGTGACTAACCCTACTGTTTGTTCCCACACTTGTAATGTTCTTCGGAAATGGGACAGTGAATGGCATTTAGGAATCATCCCTTCGGACCTACCACGGGTTATCCAACACCTCTCCCCTATTGGTAAGGAACGTAATACTGGGCTATGTCAATCTTAACCATATGCAGTCTAACATGATGGCATATGTATCAATAAGAGTAATAATAAGTTGACCATTAACATCATTATAAATCATACAGTTCTAAGTACAGTATCATGTGCAATGCAGTATGCAAATGCATCCTAATTCACATGCATCTAATGCAAAGAAGTAAAAGCTAACAAACTACATGATCTGAGTTGTATTGATGATGCATGGCATGACATACTTAACAAAATCATAATTAAGTCTACGAACACACCAAATTAAGTTCAATTTCCCTTACCTGAGATAGTTGGTAATCTAGCCAATTGGAAACCCCAAAGTACAAGTAGTCTTCACCAAAAATGGAGTAAAACAGCCCTAATTAGACATTAAAACATCAAATATCAATTAGGGTAGTGATTTAGGTCAAACCTTAAAGAGTCAGTCCAACCAACACATCAAAATGGGCAGCCGAATGCAGACTGCCAGAGGGCCGGACGACCGCCCCTAGGCCTGCAACTCCATTCGGCTGCCAAGTCAGAATTGGGGCTTTTGTTCTAAATGCATGGATCCTCACATGCAAGGACCCAATTTCAGGTTTTTGGGTAATTCCAATATGGGTAAGTGGTTTTGTGTATATCAAACTTAAAAACACACATTAATTTGGGGATTAATCAAGAATTGATTAAATTCCTAAGCTTGGGGCTGATTAGGGTTTATATCCATTAAGAATTGAGAAGGGGGAAGGGAGATTGGAACAAATCAGATTTGAAGGTAGGTACCAACCTGATGATTGTGTAGAGATGTTGGCAGTTCTCAATCTTATAAGCTTGTGGATGTATTTCTAGTACTTCCCTTCAATTGGACACCAAAACCCTAGCTTTAGGTCTTCTTCTCCCTTCTTCTCTTCCTCTTTTTCTTCTTCTTTCTTTCTTTTCTCTAGACTGAAACGGTTTTGGTCTCTTTAGATGGTAGGATAATGAATTTAGAAGATAAGTTTTGTTTATATACTAAGCCTTAACTAAGGCTTGTTTGCTTAGTTAAGTAAAAGCAGTTTTTGAAAATCAATTCTCTAACCTGATTTTATAGAACTAAATGTATTATTACATATCTCTAAGTCATCTACTAGATGTCATATGACATAATTAAGGAGGGTCAATTAGGGTAGGTCATGGGTAATTGAATTCCATACTGGGGATATGGGTCCCACTAGTGGAAATGACCATTCTGCCCTTATATATACTAATTAATATATATATATATACATAAGGATAGTTTATAACTTACAATTGGATTAGGAAATGGAGAGATTCTGCATACGCTCGAGCCAGCAGATCTGACACAAGTAACTCTGGTGCAAGGTACCGGTAGGATTCTCAGACTCAAGAATAGCAAGCTGTGATGACTCCCTGGAATCCTCCATAGGTGAGTCGAGGAGTTGATCTGCATCTTCTACTGATGCAGCCCACAGCATCGAAGCAACCATAGACACTGAACTGGAACCTGAAATCACACAAGTTCCAAAGTTCAAATTTACAATGGATTTCACAGACTTGGGATGAACAAAAAAATAACGGCAGGGTGTGATAAAGGGGAGAGGGAGGGTTGTTTGTAAACTAAGGATAAAAAGAAAGGATTAAAGTACATTCATGAGGTTGTCTTCAACCTCATATCATGTATACAATGGCCGAAGAACCAGTTTGATTGCAGAATGTCGAATCCCCTCATACGATCATAGTTTGGGCTGAAATTCCTGGAGAGAAGTCGCACTTAGCAAGGTTTAAGAGGTCTGAAACCGAGTCCTGCAGTGACGTTATGTCCAGATCTGCAACTGAGGTTTAATCGTACGATGAGAGGAAGTTTTGGAACCATGGTTTGGGTCGCCCAGGAAAGAGCTTTATTTGCCCAAAACCTATGTTGTAAAAGGAGAGGAAGAAGAGGGACTGATGACCAGTGCAACTGGTCGTAGGTGATGCTGGACAGGTAGGGTAAGGGGAAAAGAAAGAAGAAGGGGGGGGGGGGCGGGAGTTGCACTCGTACAGCCGTACAGGCTTACAAACTCACAATTTCACTCTATTCAATCTGGTTATTAACGGTGGTTATATGGTATAAGTAAAGAAAAATCAAAAGACTCCTATTCTAATCAAGTAGAAGAAAGTCTATTCAAGTTGGCTATTAACTATGGCATATCAAGTAGAAGAAAGTCTGAAGCGGCCATACACTCGGAAGACTTTTACAGATACTTTTCCTGGGGGTAACAGTTCCATTTAAAACAATCTTCTCCTCAGGAAAAGTCATTCAGCAGATCATAGGCTAGTGGCTCATCTATGGCATTTTTACGACCTAACTGACCATATTTTCCACCTCGGCATGGTTCCGACAGACCTCGTGTGATGCCAAAGGCTGCCATTAAATGTTTTTCGTGCGAAGGGTACAAATATATTAGGGTTCAGTGTCCTAGACATTTGGGAGCTTATATTAATAAGGATTCTTTTATACCTTATGTTCCAAAAGAGCACCTTGGTTTTGAGACAGTTAATTTGGAGGCAGAGTGTGATTCGGGTGAAGTCAACGACAATGACAGTGATGAGGAGTGATACCCTTTAATGTAGCTTTAGTTAGGAGAAAGATCCTACTAGAGGCCAAGCAACAGGATCTAAAAGGGGCTGCCGGTTCGAATGGGCTGAATTAGGGTTTTAGGTCACTTTCTAGGGTTAGGGTAGGGTAATGAGAATGTACTTTATATGATAAAACTAGGCAGGTTTTAGGGAGTTTAATGAGCTAGGTTTGGTTAGGTTTGAGTAAGATTTTAAATTTCAGAAAATTTAGGGTTAGGGTTTCGGGTTTTGGGAATTAGAAAAGGGAATGAAATTAGGGTTTGGGATGGGATTTTGGGGCAGGGCTTTGGATTGAGTGTAGGGGACAGTGGGAGGGAGATTCGAACCAAGTTTAGGCTGGTTCTGATGGATAGATTAGGCTGTGGAAATTTTAGGGTTTGTGGGGCTTTAATGGAGGTTAGGGGATTTAGGTTTTAGTGGTGGGAAGGGGCTGAGTGCAAGGACCGAGTGAAAGGGGTGAGGGGGGGAGGGAGGCTGTAGACAATGTTTGAATGAAAAATTAATGAAGCAACAAGGCTGGACAGAGGTGAAGTAACTGGAAGTTGCAGGTCTTCAATGGCAGCAGTTGAGAACTTAGAAGGATAGAACCACCTTCAAACTTAGGGATCCTCCCAGCCGTCACGGTGCAAGGAGTCGTAGGAGATCCACCTACCCTTTCCACCTTGGTAGAACCACAAGGATGCAACACTCACAAGGAGAGGTGAACTTACTGGAAGTTGCAGGTCTTCAATGGCAGCAGTTGAGAACTTAGAAGGATAGAACCACCTTCAAACTTAGGGATCCTCCCGACCGTCACGGCGCAAGGAGTCGTAAGAGATCCGCCTACCCTTTCCATCTTGATAGAACCACAAGGATGCAACACTCGCAAGGAGCAAGTTCTGTATTTTTTTTAATTATTCAACTGTGGGGGAGCCTCCCACGAAATATAATTTTATAATACAAGGCCAATGGCCAAATCCTAATCTAAGCAAAACACTCCCTCACTAAATCATGGAGGGGTGGGGACCTAATAAAACAACTTAAAACTTAAAAATCAGAAAAGACCTAATTGTCTCTAACAACTTAAAGACTTAATTAAATCACTTAAATTGAACCATGGTTTGAACCGGTTCAATTTAAGTTTACAAATAAGCTGAAATAAAAACTAAGTATGGAAAATACTAAAATGCAAACCTTAAGCTACGGCTCCCAAACTAAGCCCTAATTTCAGCTGTTTCTTCTTCTTTTTCTTCCTTCGGGTGTGGGCACTTGGTGCTACATCACCCTTGTTTTGTTCTTTGTTCTCGGGAAGTGCAATGACTAATTATGCAACAATGATGATCGATGGTGGTAGTTGCACTAATGTCGTCTTTGAAGACGTTGTTCGTAAGCTAGGATTGTAAACAGAGCCACATCCAAATCCCTACAAAGTTGCATGGGTGAACAACACTAACCTCAACCTCAAGATTACTGATAGGTGTTTGTTCACATACTCTATTGGTAGATTTGTGGACACGGTACAATGTGGCGTCCTCCCTCTTAAGGTGTGCCATATTCTTCTTGGTCAACCGTAGCTGTTTGATAAGACGGCACACCATTGTGGGTATGCAAAGACCTACGCTTTCAAGCACAACAACAAGGAATTGAAGTTTTTTCCGCTAAAGGTGTCCCCGACATTAAGCTCAAGAAGGTAGTTGGATCATTCCTTCTCCAACATGTTGACTTAGATGGCCTCCTTGGTCCGTATCCAAACTCGACGGAGTCGAGTTCTTTTTAGAGGAGGATAATTGATGTAGTAGCACTCGACTAGTTGGATTGGCTTTGGAAACCCAAACCCTAACGGAACTGGTCCAACCCTGTTTTTTGGTCTATTAAGGGTTGGAAGTAGTTTACTTAGTATTTGTCTTTTTTGTTTTTATCATGTTTCAGTTGGATGCGTAGCAATAGGAGATCGGGTTGGATTGGAAGTTAGTTTGAGTCTTAGTGCCCGCTTGATAACCGCATCGTTGTTTTCGCTTGGTTATGTGCCGAGAAACAAGCAGAACAGTTTTTTTCTTTTCTGTCTTTGAAACTCTTTTACCGCTTGTAAACCTGTTCTGGAAAATGTTTTTCTTTCTTCACTTTTTCCTCTTCTTCTTCTCTTGGTTATGGGTCTTGTCTGCAATTGCAACCTGCTTTTAAATCTTTTATCAATGGATCGTACCTTCTGTGTGTGTTTGCTTGGCGAGTCGCTGACTTGGCCGACTTGTATTTCTTCCCTTCTCCTCTTGGTACGATTCCCTTCCTCCTTTCAATTTCGTCCCTTTTTTATTTTTTCCTTACCCATGCATCCTTGTTTTGTTCTGTTCAGTCCCAGCTTGATCTGGTTCCACAAGAGAGACACAGATCCTTCTCAATTATTCATCTTTCCATCCCAAACTCTAGGGTCTGAATTGATTCTCTTGTGCGACCCTAGCCCTTGTTTCTTACACCCTAAATCCAACCCTGCTGTCATATATCAAACTGAAATCAAATCTGATCTTTGTTCTACCACCAGGTATGATTTCAGTGGCTTGGCTTTATTTCTGGCTTGATCTTTTGGGTGAATAAGTACTCTGTACTTAAGAGGGTAGTCCATTCAAATACCTACCCTGAAATTTCCCTTCGATTGGGCTTTCAGTGAGGGAGGTCTTCTCGTTTCTAGTAATGGCGAAAGCATATCGAACCGGTGATTTTGTTGAAGTTTGTAGCAACGATGAAGGTTTCTTGGGTTCCTACTTCGCCGCGAAGGTTCTCAAGTGGGAAACCCTAATAACCACGACTTTCAGTTCACTCCAATGGATGAACACAGAAACGGTGGTTCTTAGGGTTTCTGTGAACCACATAGCGCATAGAGAGCGAGCGACAGAAAGAGAGAGAGGAAGAGATAGACTGAGAGAAAGAAAGGGATAGAGCACGAGGTCGATCTTACCTCCAAGATGAGTTGCAGGTTGTACAAGGTTTCGATGGCTAGAGGCGTGAGAGGTGAGAGAGAGGTTAGAGACGTTAAGAGGTGAGAGAGAGGTTAGAGGCGTGAGCAGTTTATCGGGCACAACTTTTAATTTTCAGCACAGAATGACAGAACATGTCCAACATGTTCTGTCAAAAGTCTTCCAGGGAGCATAAATTTTGATTTATGTTTCCAAAAATACTCACAAAAAATACTTCGTTATCAAGTGGTTTTTGGGTGTTTTCTCGTTTCTCGGAACGGAAAAACACCAAAAACTATTTCTCGTAAGGTTATCAAGCGGGCTCTTAGATTCTAGTTTGTTTTTCTTTATATAATTGCATCTACCCAACGTTGGAAGACAGATTTGAGGTTGCTCATGTGAGTGTGTGGTTCGTGATTCTCTCCTTTCCCTACAACTCTGAGACTCCATCTCAGATTTTCCCCTCTTCTCTAACCAGCCCTCTACCAGAATCCACAAATGAGGCAAAAACATGGTTTAAAGTATCGGTACGTATCGTATCAGCCAATACGTATCGGTATTGGTTGGTACCAATACGATACATACCGATACGTCTCTTTTTTTTTTTTTTTTTTTTTTTTTGAATGGACTGCCTCGGATTGTATCGAAATGTATCGGCCGATATATATCGATTCCATCAATATGTCCGGTATAGGGTTCTGTGGGTGGTTTAATACATATCGATGTGTATCGATACGTATCAACCGATACATATTGTTGTAATATAGGTTCAAGGGTAATATTGTCCTTGTACCTATAGTGTCTAGGTTCATTATGCACATGTGTGGTAGGTAAGGATTGAGTAAATCATTTCATATTTGTAATATTCTGAAGTTATAAATAAAGGCTTGGCCTCTGTCTCATAGACAAGCTAGATTCACGGATTTCTACAATCCGGGAATATGGGACCTAAAGTTCTTTCTGTTTTGATCTACCACTAGCAGCACCACCGCCCTCCACCACTTCCGTCAGCAGCACCACCACCCTCCACCAGCCTCCGCCAACCCTCACACCCTTCCGCCACTCTTCCGCGACCTCTCTCTTCTTTCTTCCTTCTCGCGGGAGCTTTTCCCAGCCTTGCCGATCTATTTTTGCACCCCTTGGCAACTCCCACCAAGGGTCTTTTTTCCTGCAGAATTTTAAGATCGATGCAGTAATTTTTCTGCAGCGTTTTTTTTATCAGGTTTATGCGGTAATTTTTCTGCAGATTTTTTTGGTTATTGACAACTTATCTTCGACCAGCAACAATGCCTGACACTTCTGAGATCACATTAGCCTCTTCTGGCCTCGACGGCACGTCACAGCGTGATTTTGTTCCATTTCCAGCCAGCCCTATTAAATTAAATGGGGCCAATTACCTGTTATGGTCTCGTTCTTGTTTGTTTGCTATCGGTTCCCGTGGTCTCTCTGGCTACATCACCAGAACCTCTATCAGGCCTACTGAAACTGGAGTTGCACAAGATAGGTGGGTGAATTTTAATTTTCTGGTTATGTCGTATCTGGTCAACTCCATGGACCAAGAGATTGTTGGACGCTACCTTTTACTTGATTCGACTGCCAAGATCTGGAAGACAGCCCATGACACCTACTCTCAAGTGGGCAATGCTGCCCAGTGTTATGAACTTCGTCAAAAACTCCACTCCACCAAGCAGTTAGAGCTGACCCTCTCTCAGTATTACAATAAAATGTGCACGATGTGGCAGCAGCTTGATTTTTTGGGGACCTTCACTGCCACTTGTGACGTTGACACCACTGCTTTCCGGAAGTGGGAAGATGGCTTACGGGTGTTTGATTTTTTGGCTGGTCTCAACATTGAATTTGATCAGATCCAGGCCAATATTCTGAATCGTGATCCCCTACCAACTCTTGAGCAGGCCTATGCAATTCTTGCAGCCGAAGATACTCGCCAGACAGCCATGATTACTCCAATCACAAAGGAACGATCGACCCTACTTTCTGGTTCTCAGCCTACTTCTCGTGGTAATTCTTCCCGCAGTTCTGGTGTTACTAGTGATCGCCCTCCTATTAAATGTGATCACTGTGGGAAGGAATGGCATACCAAGGATCGTTGCTGGAAGCTTCATGGTCGCCCTGAAGATACCCGTGGGCATGGGAGGGGTGGCTCCAATCGATCCAATAATGCCCGGGCAAACCAGGCATCTACTGAGGAGCAGGCAACTACTGATCTGTCTCTTTCCCAAGTGGTTGAAGAACTTCAACATCTCCGGACTATGATGACTCGGCTGGACACCTCTTCTTCCGGGCCTCCTTCTTTGGCTGCTTTTGCTGTTTCCTTGCCATCAGATTCTACTACACCTCACTCTTCAGGTATTTCATTTGGTGGGAATTGCACCTCGGTCATACCTGACTCTTGGGTTATTGACTCTGGTGCAACTGATCATATGATAGGTTCTTCCTCCCTTTTCTTCAATTATTCTCCTTTATCTGGTCATAATAAAGTTCGGGTTGCTGATGGGTCTCTCTCGCCAATTTCTGGCAAGGGGTTTGTTCAGTGCACTCCTTCTCTTTGTTTTTCCTCTGTGTTGCATGTTCTTAAATTCTCTACTAATTTATTATCCATTAGTAGTTTAACTAGGGACTTAAACTGCAAAGTAATTTTTTTCCCCAATCATTGTTTATTCCAAGACGTGGTAACGGGTCGTACGATTGCATGTGGTAAGGTGGTTGGTGGTTTATATGTGCTGGACAGTTGGCCGACAGCTTTGACTTCTCAGCTGTCCTCTTCTACTTCTACATCTGCGTTACTGGAATTAAATAAGTGGCACCGTCGTTTGGGGCACCCACCATTGCAAGTCTTATCTACTTTATTTCCTAGCTTATTTAAGCAATGTAATCCAAACAATTTTTCATGCGATGCTTGCACTTTAGCAAAGCAAACTCGGAATGTTTACCTTATTTCTGAGAACAGAAGTATGGCACCATTTGGATTAATTCATTCTGATGTGTGGGGACCAGCCCGATGTGTTTCTACTTCTGGTTTTAGATGGTTTGTTACTTTTATTGATTGTTTTAGTCGCACCACATGGATATATTTGATGCATAGCAAGAGCGATGTTTTTACTTGTTTCCGTCTGTTTCATAAGATGGTTCAAACACAATTTGATGCCAAGGTGAAGATTTTATGGTCTGACAACGACAAGGAATACATGGATGGCGCTTTTCGCACTTACTTGGACACTCATGGTATTATCCATCAGACATCTTGTGTTGATACTCCGGCTCAGAATGGTGTAGCTGAGCGTAAGAACAGACACTTGTTGGAGGTTGCTTGCTCACTTATGTTTGCCATGCATGTTCCCACACGTTTCTGGGGTGATGCTATTCATACAGCTACATACCTGATCAACCGTCTTCCTTCCCGAGTCATCGATGGTTGCTGCCCATTGGAGGTATTATTGGGTTCGTCTAATTTTGTTGTTGACCCCAAAATTTTTGGTTGTGTGGTGTTCGCCCGAAACCATCATATTCATGGGAAATTTGACCCCAAAGGTCTTCGATGTGTCTTTCTGGGTTATTCCGCTACCCAGAAAGGGTACAAGTGTTACCACCCCCCTGCAAGAAAAACATTTGTAACAATGGATGTTGTCTTTCTGAAGCTTATTTTGCACCACCGGTACCTCTTCAGGGGGAGATTCCAGATGATGAAGATGTACCTTTGATTGCTCCTCTAGATGTAAATATGCCTACTATAGAGGATGTGTCAGTTGAATTGGAAGATGGGATTACCAGTCAAGAACAAGACCAAGGACAACAGTATGAGCAGCCTATAGTCTAGGGGGAGTCTAGAGAATCAAAGGAATTGAAGACATACTCACGTGGGACTCACTTCACTCCTCATGGAACTCATCACAAAGAAACCACCACCACTGCTCCCACACAATCAGCGCCTGCTCCAAGTCTTGTTGCTCACTCTGGTAAGCCAATTCCTATACCTGATCCCAGTCTTGATCTTCCCATTGCTATCCGGAAACCAAAGCGGAGCTGTACTCAGCATCCAATTTCCAATTTTGTTTCTTATGATTCTTTAACTCCTGCATTCCATGCCTTTGTTTCTTCGTTATCCTCTGTTTCCATTCCTAAAAACTGGCAGGAAGCAATAGCCGAGCAGAAATGGAAGGAAGCAATGAATGAAGAGATGCTTGCCTTGGAGAAAAACAAAACTTGGGACTTGACAGTTCTTCCACCAGGAAAGAAACTGGTTGGCTGTAAATGGGTCTTTGTTGTGAAGCACAATTCAGACGGGTTAGTAGAGCGATACAAGGCGAGGTTGGTTGGAAAGGGGTTCACACAAACCCATGGAATTGATTACTAGGAAACCTTTGCTCCTGTGGCAAAAATGAGCACAATTAGAGTCATCATCCCTTGTGCAGTAAATCAAGGCTGGACTCTCCAACAGCTTGATGTCAAGAATGCTTTTCTACATGGAGAGCTAGAAGAAGATGTCTATATGGAAATCCCTCCTGGCTTTGCTACTCCAAATACCCAGGGAAAAGTGTGCAAATTGAAAAAGTCCTTACATGGTCTAAAGCAATCACCCAGGGCCTGGTTTGGTCGATTTCACAAAGCCATGATTGCCAATGGCTATAAGCAAAGCAATGCTGATCACACATTGTTTGTGAAGAAAGTAGGACAGCATATCACAATTCTACTAGTCTATGTGGATGACATAGTGATCACAGGGAGTGATATACAGGAAATTCAGAATTTGAAGAATTATTTGGGGACAGAATTTGAGGTCAAAGACTTGGGGCGTTTAAGATATTTCTTGGGAATAGAGGTTGCTTATTCAGCTAAGGATATATCTCTTTCCCAGAGAAAGTATATTCTTGATCTTCTGAGTGATACAGGGATGCTCGGGTGTAAACCTGTTGATACCCCTTTGGAACCTAACACACACTTAAAGAGCAAGGAAGGTGACCCGGTGGATAAAGGTACTTATCAGAGGTTACTAGAACGGTTGATATATCTCTCTCATGCCCGACCTGACATCACATTTGCAGTAAGTGTTGTAAGTCAGTACATGCATGACCCTTACTCATCTCACATGGAGGCAGCCTACAGAATTCTGAAGTACCTAAAGTCTTCTCCTGGAAAAGGAATCTTATATTCTCCCCATAGTAATCCTCAGATAGAGGCCTATACTGATGCAGATTGGGCTGGAAGTCCCGATGATAGGAGGTCAACATCCGGATATTATACATTTGTTGGAGGAAACTTAACTACTTGGAGGAGCAAGAAACAAGCCGTGGTTGCTCGGTCTAGTGTTGAGGCAGAATTCAGGGCCATGGCAAAAGGGGTCTGCGAACTTTTGTGGCTCAAGGGGCTTCTTCAAGATATAGGTATGGCTGTTGATCTTCCTATGCGCCTCTACTGTGATAGCAAGTCAGCAATCAATATTGCCCATAACCCGGTCCAACATGATCGTACCAAGCATGTTGAAATTGACCGACATTTTATCAAGGAGAAGCTGGAGCAAGGAGTCATTTGTGTTCCATTTGTTTAGTCTTGTAACCAATTGGCTGATATTCTCACTAAGGGAATAAGTAGTAAATTGTTTTGTTCTGTTATTAGCAAGTTGGGCATGTTTGATATGTATGCACCAACTTGAGGGGGAGTGTTGTAATATAGGTTCAGGGGTAATATTGTCCTTGTACCTATAGTGTCTAGGTTCATTATGCACATGTTAAATGTGTTAGGTGTGTTAGGTGTGGTCAAGGTTCGAAAACTCGGGTCTCGGTGCCAACTCGGACCCTTGAAAAACCGAGTCGAGTCGAGATCTCGCCGAGTTGGTGTACTTTTTTTTTTCTCGACTCGAAGCCTCATCTCGGTGGGTTTTAGACCTAGTTTAGGTCTGAAACTTGGTATTCAGCCTATTTTAGGCCACTTAAACACAATGGCACTATCAGATTTTGCAAAAACAAAGTCCAAATAGGAGTTTCAGTTAGTGGGAAAGCAGGACAGACACTTATGCTAGAAACCAGGACAGATACAGGACAAACACACTTATTTATGCCTAATATCATTTAAGATATTACTCATAAATAAGCAAATACCCCCCTATTTGAATCCAATAAAAATAGTTAAAAAATCAAATTCCAAAAGGAAAAAAAGTCAACCCCCTAGTTCAAGAACAAAAACTGGATTTTCGGCCGTAGGTGCAATTTTCAACTTTCTAATGCTGGGGTTTTTCTGAAATCAAAAAATTCCATAAATCTTAATATGGTAAAACATTGCTAAAAATCAAAGTGCGGTAAAATATTTATTTGTTTTGATGTCCAAAAAACTATTTTCATTCAGAGCGATTTTGACAGCATTCGCACGCACTGAATTAAGTTTGACTGGTACATAACTCTTTCAATATAAATCAGATTTAAGCAATCTTGGACTTTCCAACAAAGCTTTCCAATAAGTCCAAGATTGCTAAAATCTGATTTATATTGAAAGAGTTATGTACCGGTCAAACTTAATTCGGTGTGCGCGAATGCTGTCAAAATCGCTCTAAATGAAAATAGTTTTTTGGACATCAAAACAAATGAATATTTTACCGCACTTTTGGTTTTTAGCAATGTTTTACCATAATAAATTTATGGAATTTTTAGATTTGAGAAAAACCCCAACATTAGAAAGTTAAAAATTGCTCCTACCGCCAAAAATCCAGTTTTTGTTCTTGAACTGGGGGGTTGATTTTTTTTCCTTTTGCAATTTGATTTTTTAACTATTTTTATTGGATTCAAATAGGGGGGTATTTGCTTATTTATGAATAATATCTTAAGTAAAGGTAAACATTTACTTAAATGATATTAGGCATAAATAAGTGTCTGTCTTGGTTCCTGGCATAGATAGGTGTTTGTATACCAAGAATTTCCAACAAGATCTCGAGATCTGGCACTCATATAAAGGACCTAGATGGGCATTTTCCTATGTCAAACCGAGATCCGAGATATTGTACTTTTGTGACTCGACCGAGATCTCCCGAGTTCTTGAACTATGGGTGTGGTAGGTAAGGATTGAGTAAATCAGTGTGATAGGTAAGGATTGAGTAAATCATTCCATATTTGTAATATTCCGAAGTTATAAATAAAGGCTTGGCCTCTGTCTCATAGACAAGCTAGATTCACGGATTTCTACACTTATACATACTGATACCATCGATACATTCCATAAAAAAGCCCTTTTCACTCACAGACTCGATACAACTCCTATTCTAACGGAAAAATGAAGGAAAACTCTCTACCAAGAGTCTAAAATCTTGCATTAAATCTTGGTTTTTCACACTTTTGGACTAAAAAACGAATCAAGGAGTGCTACAACATCATCCTTTGCATCATCCAATACTCTTCTTGGCTATAGACTATTACAACATGTAAGAAACCTCATCTTTTATAACAATTTCAATTTAATGCACTTGTTTGGTTATACATTATTCTCCATTTTAGTGTTTATGCATGATATTTGTTATATATTGGTTATTTATATTGTTTTTGTTCCAGAAAGTATATTTCCATGTGTATCTTGACCATTTCTATGCGTATCTGTAGTATTCGATACGTATCTGCGATATGATATGTCTCTTAAAATCACCCAACCATCGTTTTCAGGCTGTAGTTTTTCCCTTCATGTTAATGTTAGTAATCATAGTTGTCAAGGTGTCGCCTAGGCATCCAGGCGCCTTGGTCGACTTGGGCGCCTAGGCAGACGCCTTGGTTGCCTGGTTGACGTCGCCTTGATTTTGGACCCTCTCCATCCCCTTGGGTCGCCTAGATGCCGTGACAACTATGTTAGTAATTAGTGTGAGGGGCCTCATAAATCTCATTCTGATCCCTGCTTTAAGCTCCAGTAAGTGCCTAAGCTTACTGCAACCTCATTTGAAAAAAATCTCGGAATTCTGATTGAAGTGTGAAATTTTTTTTCTACCTTACATACTTGAGTATGGCCACTCATGGAAGCATTCAAAGTTATAGAAGTCCAGACCTGATTTTTAAATCCTTGCATGAAGTAAGTTAGTGCATAACATTGAGTTTGATCCTGAGATTTTAGATATGAAGATTTATGTAAACAAGAAATAAAGAGAACATTCTTTGGGTGGCTGTGGGTGACTTCCATCACAACATGATCATCCGATCTGACTGAAACTTCAAATTTTATTTCTGATTCATACAAATCGTTTGATTCTGCTGTCAATAGATTCTACTGAGGGTTGTAGCATTTTTTGTTGAATCAATCAAGAATTCACCATTTTGACTGGGATTGTTTTGTAATACAGACATATGTCAAATATGATATTTTCTTTTTCAAGTTTATATGTTCTTGGGCTCTTAGGAATTCCAACAAGTTACTGATAATTTGGTCTTGAGAAATAGGGCTGAGAAATTCAATGGGCTTCTTCAAAGAATTCAGTTTCTTGAAGCTCATAAGTCAGTCTCCTCAAATTTGAAATCTGCTAGTGAGCTTTTGGTAAGATTGTCTGCAAACGTAGAGAAAGCTTTGGGTTTGGAATATCAGTTGAACAAGCGCCAGCTCATTGGAGTGATGATTGGTAATGGATCATGTAGCTGGGGTTCTTCCTGCAACATTGGAGATGTCCGGGCTGCATGTTGGGTTCCTTTTGATATTTATATGGAGACTGCAATGGATGGGAAACAGCTTCCTGCCACATCATCTATTGATATACTTACAGGTGGACCCCCCCTGACTCTGTAACTTATTCTGATATATTTCTAGCTTGTATTATATTTTGTTCTAGCATCTTGATCAAAGAAAATTAGACTTTCAATAGTTGCTAGAACTTTATTTGCTTATTTGTTATAACCTCGATGATCTAATTGCAGACTTAACAAAGACACTCCAAGTGATAAACCGGGCGAGCTGGCAAGAGACCTTCCTAGCACTTTGGGTTTCAGCCCTTCGGCTTGTGCAACGAGTTGAGATGAAACTGCATAAGAAAACACGTCTCCTTGAAAAAAGAAACTATCTAATATTCACATTTTCTCATGTTCTCTATTGCAGGAACGTGATCCTCTAGAAGGTCCCATTCCACATCTTGATGCACGTCTTTGTGTTCTTTTGTCCATCACACCGTTGGCAATTGTTCGTGTTGTGGGGGATGAGAGTGAAATGCCTTCAGCCGCTTTCCAGGGAGGTATGGCATTTGGGAGTGTGGGAACTGACTACAAGCATGGAACTGCTAATGCTTCCAGAAGACATGAACTGATTTCATCTCTTCAGGCTCTTGGGCAGTTTTCTGGTCTCCTATCTACCCCTGCTCCAGTTGTTGTTGAAGCTAATAATGCTGCTGCAAAGGCAGCGAACTTCATCTATAATTTCAAGAATGGGAATGAGAGTTTTAATGGTGGCAGCCGTGCTGATACTTATGTGAAAGCAGGTGACCTTGTTCATTATCCTATTTCCGTACTAACTTTATGATTAATGCTTGAATACTTTCCTAATCCTTTTTGGAGACTTGTGTTGGGAAAATTGTGAGAAGGAATGGGTTATTAATAGATTACATGATCTCTATTTTACTCACTGAGCACTTTCTGTATTTTGCTTGCACCTAATTCTCTCTCTTGCAGGTGGGAACATGCGACATCTCATAGTGGAGGCTTGCATTGCCAGAAAGTTGATTGATACATCAGCATACTTCTGGCCTGGTTATGTGCTTCCATCAGTAACCCCATTGTCGGATCCATCACCAGTTCAAGGATCTCCATGGTTTGCCTTCATGGAAGGGGCTCCATTAGCTGGTCCTCTAAAAAATGCCCTAATTGCAACTCCTGCTTCGAGGTATGCCAAAAGGATTCTCATATAACTGCTCATTTTAATGGTTCTGTTGTTGAGTCTGAAATCAACTCTGTCGGTTTAAGCTTAGCGGAGATTGAGAAGTTGTATCACATGGCATTAAATGGGCCAGAGGAGGATAGGTCAGTGTCTGCAAAGATAATATGTGGTGCATCTCTCACCCGTGGATGGAATATCCAGGTACGTGGTGCATTTGGATTATTTTTTATTGTATTGGATTTCATGCCTTTGATTTTACTCCACTAGTGGCCATTACTTGACATTATGAGCTGAAGGGTTCAAAAATATCGGATTCAAAGAATTTTTTGATTGGTTTTTTTCCCAATCAATCTTTTTCCAATAATGATTTTCTTAAGATGATATCATGTCAACCTGAAGCCGCTCTCAAGCTATGTATTTGGGGTATCCCAAGTATAAACACATACTTGATATTTTGAAGTGATGCAGTTTCTCTAGCCTGGCTAGACAAATATGACCCACTTTGAAGCGCAAACCAAGAACCAGTCCAACCCAGGTTCATTGGTCCATCAACAAGGGTTGGAAGTTAGTTTATTTATTCATTTGATTTGCGTATTTTTTTGCAAGATAGGTTATGTAGACTATGTTAGTTGTTTATTTGAACTCTAGTCTATTTATCTTCAGAGTTAGTTTGGGATTAGTTTCAGTTTCCTAATAGGACTCTTTGATTTATGTTTATTTAAGCATAGTAACTTAACGTTGAAGAATTAAATGAAAAGTTGAATTGAGTTGTGGGTGTGCATTGTGTGTGTGTTCCCTCTTCTCTCCCTCCCTGCAACTCTGAATCCTATCTCAGGATTCTCCCTCCTCCTAACGGCCCTCAACCAATTTGGTATCAGAGCCGAATCATCCCTCCCTATCAATCTCTCTCATCTCATTCTTCTTCTTCTTTCCAAACCTCTTTTCTTGTTACTGTTCTACGGTAACAACAGCAAACCCGTTTCATCCCATCTCCCTAACCTTCCTGACACCCCACCTTCCCTTTCCCTTCTTCCCGCTATGATAGCAATAATAAAAAATTTAACAAAAAACCTTTCTCCCTTCAATTCCCACTCATTTCTCGACTTCAACTGAAACCCCAACCTCCTTTTTTATCCCAGAGACAACCCCCACTGCCGAGAGCTGCGATCAATTCGAGCTGCAGTAGCCTTCAACTTGAGTCAGCTCCCCTCTTCTAGAGCTCGTCCAGTGAAACAAAAAAAAAAAAAAAAAAAAAAAAGAAGAGCAGAGAAATCAAGAGGGCCTCAAACCCACATGGTGGGAAAAAAACATAAAACATACATGGGTTCGAACTCCTTGTCACGTTCGGAACTATTGCAATCCTCCCTGGCATCATCAAAAGGCACCCTCCTAAGTCACGAAGCCTCTTTTTTTTTCTCCTTCGCATTTTTCCATCCTCTCAGTAGCTTCATCGAGTCAAGCTCCTCTGTCGCTGTTTCCCTCTCTGGAGTAACAGACTCCAAGTAGGAGACTGAAATCGGTAACTACAGCGCCCACTACTTCTCTTTAAAACCTTATTTCCCATATTACCCCCCCCCCATTTATTCGTTATTCCATTTAGTCCTTTTTTCCTTTCTTTTCCAGTATTACCCCTATATTTTACTTTTATTCTGGTCTAACCTTTTTCACACTTAACCTCCAAGTGTACCCCCCACCCATATGTTGCATCTCTATTGTGTTTTCTATATAAATTTTCAGTATTACAGTACTGCCATTCTATTAGAAGCTACAGTTTATTTACCATTTTTCCATTCAACTTTTGTCGAGTGTTCTCTTGCTTATCTTCACCATGGTAGCCAACAGTGAGATTCTCCAGCAGCTCAATTCTTATTAAGGTGAGACTGATCCAAAAATTGACACCCTCACCACATCAGTTAGTTCCCTCCATACTATGATGACAACCATGCAAGCTTCGATTGATCGACTGGTGGCTTATGATAAGGAAATGAATCCCTTCCAGTTTGAGGATTCTTCCAACTCTGTCCCATAGGACTTGTCTCATGATATGCCACCACCACCAGCACCACCTTATGGAGTTGGTTGATATGATGATTATGGAGCAGAAAGAGCAGCAAAGCTCGACGTCCTTGATTTTTATGGGGATAACAATCCAAAATAGTATCTTGACTGGATTCACAGTTCGGAGACATTTTTCTGATGGTACGGTTTAACTAAGGCCAGGAAAATCTTATTTGCAGAGGCTAAACTGAAAGGCGCAGCTCGAGTCTTATGGATCAAGCAACAGAAACAGAATCGAACCTGAGGTATTGTGTTAGTCACTATTTGGGCTGAGATGAGTGAAGCCATGAACTGGAGATTTTTGCCTATTGACTACAAGCAACGCATGCACCTCAAGTTTGCACAATTGAAACAAGAAAACCTAAAAGATGAGGAGTTTGTTGACAGATTCTATTATTACGTCACTCGACCTGATTTTGAGTGGGATGAATTATTGGTGGCACAGTTCCGCAATGGTTTGCACCCTTAAATCCATGCTACATTCGCATCCAGTTGACCATAGTTGTCAAGGCGCCTAGGCGAACCCAGGCGATCGAGGGGTTAAAAACCAAGACGACACCAACAAGGCGACAAGGTGTCGCCTAGACGTCCAAGGCGACCCCAGCAAACAAAGCGAGAGAAAGGCGCCTGAACGCCTTGACAACTATGCAGTTGACTGGCTACAATGGAGGATGTTGTACAAGTGGCATATCAGGTAGAAGAAAGGCTTAAGTGGCCATATACTCTAC
Source organism: Telopea speciosissima (assembly GCF_018873765.1). Classification (NCBI taxonomy): domain Eukaryota; kingdom Viridiplantae; phylum Streptophyta; class Magnoliopsida; order Proteales; family Proteaceae; genus Telopea; species Telopea speciosissima. The sequence continues at coordinate 21,953 of NW_025317480.1, forward strand.
GGACTTTCACAGACACTTTTCCTAGGGGTCCTAATTCCAGTCAACAACAGTCTTCTCCCTAGGAAAAGTCATTTAGCAAACCACATGCTATTGGTTCATCTATGGCATGCTCAAGGCCTAACCAGCCATATTCTCCACCTCAGTGTGATTCCGACATGGCATCTTCACGACCTACCCAACCGTATTCTCCACTTCGGCATGGTTACAACAAATCTTCTGTGATGCCAAAGGCTGCCATTCAGTGTAAGCACTACCAGAATGCTTTGAAGTCTCGCAACATGAAAAGGATACGGACATATCAGTGCTCAGTGTCCCAATTGTTTGTGGCTTATATTGATAAGGATTATTTTATATGTTCCATAAGAGCACCTCGGTTTTTGAGACAGTTGATTTAGAGCCAGAGCGTGAGCCAGGTGAAGTCAATGGCAATACAGTGATGTGATGCGCGCCCTGTTTTGACCACTCACAAGGTCACTAAGGGTGAAGATTTGTGCTGTTGCAGTATTTTCCAGACCCATGTGAGGTGCAATGACCAATTATGTAGTCTGGTGATCGATGAAGGTAGTTGATCTAATGTCATCTCTAAAGACGTCGTTTGTAAGCTGGGATTGCTAAGCTGGGATTGCAGGTAAAGCCACATCCAAATCCTTATAAGGTTGTATAGGCGAACAACAATTATCTCAAGGTTACAGATAAGTTTTTATTGACCTACTCTATTGGTGGATTCATGGATACAGTACAGTGTGACATCCTCCCTCTGAGTGTCGACCGTGGTTTTTTGATAAGAAGGAACAACATTGGGGGTATGTGAATGCCTACTCTTTCAAGCACAACAATAAAACCATGAAGTTTCTTCCCGCTAAAAATATCCCCGACATTATGTTGGATATGTATGTCCATCAAACCTGGTTTGTTCCAGTTCAGCCCGGTCTATTGTTTATTGAACCTTTCATACATTTTGGCTTAATATTATTACGTGCGATATAAACTTTTTGAGCAATGTATGCCCATAAGTTTACACTTAAAATGGTATCCACAACTAGGGTTTGGACTGGGCACCCTTATCATATGGTCGTCGCATTGGGTATGCCTAGACATGTTGATGTTGGGGTATGAATGCAAGTACACATATTGGTGTGTGTTGGAGAATAGTCTATTTGTGTCGATTCCCTCATGTCTTACATCCTTGTAAGAGTGTAATTACAACCAAAGTCAAAGATAAGAACAACTCAACATTAAAGTAACGAACAATAACTTTTTTTTTGGGTGAATAAATAAATTCATTACCAAAGAGAAGAGAAAAAAGAATTACAGAGGGCCCCAAAGGGAAAAAGAAAAAAGAAACAGCCAGCCAGAGCCTTAGCTAGGGGAGGCCGAAGCAACAAGAGAAACATTAGAGAGACCCCAGGAGTCAACAATGAGCCTGTTCCTTGGGGAGTCCAAACAACTAGAGGGGGGAGCAAGAGATAACTTTGCTCTAATTTCAAAGGAAATGGAATCCCAAATCTTTTGGTAAGGACGGGAATTGGAGGTCCATTTCTTGATATTTCGCTCTATCCAAATACGGTTGCGAGTGGCACAGAAAGCCAACTTCCCTACCAAATCACAAATAGAGGAGCCAGCGAAGGTCATATGAATCCAAATCCACTCTCTAGAGAAGGGGAGAATTCTTCTACGAGCCGGCCAGCACTCGAGGAGGATGCCTTTCCAGATAGCAGCTGCAATAGGCAGTCAAAGAAGAGATGGTTCAAGTCTTTAGTATTGTCCCAGCAGAGACAACAAGCAGAAGAAACTTGGATCTGACGGCTGCGAAGAAAAGCCTGGGTTGGGAGACAGTTGTTGAAGACTCTCCAGGCTGTATGGCGGGGAATGTGATGCTTGAACCAAAGGAGGTTGCGCCAAGGGACCAGCAGGCCTTTCATACGAATAAAATTCCATGCTGCTTTGGAGGAGAAGGGGCCGGAGCTGTTTGCTAACCAATGAACGCAGTCACCATGGGAAGCAGACCTTCTTGGAATAGAGGGGACCTCATTCCAAATAAGGCTGAGAGAAGTGCCAGCCTGCCAGAGGGGGGAGGAGTCCAGCCATCTTGAGCAAAAATATCAACAATCAATGAGAGCCTATGGAGACCCGAGGCATAAATGGTTCGGGGAGTGACCTGATGAAGGAGAATTCCCAAAGGATGCCAATTGTCAAGCCAAAGGTAGGTAGAGAGACCATCGCCAATCTGGGATCGAATGACCTAAAGAACAAGGTGGCGGCTAGCAAGAATTTTGCGCCAGACCCAGGAAGCATCAGATGAAGAGGATGCAATCTAAATAGAGTCATGGCGCAGAGCATAGTTGTCATGGCGTCGCCATGGCGTCCTGGCGTTGGGAGAGGGGGGCATATCGAGCTACGCCAGGTGGATGTCAATATATCGTTCGATATGGCTTCCATGGCGACGCCATGGCGTCGCCTGGACGCCATACCACGATATGTTGGCATATCGGTCGATATTTGTACATATAAAAGTTAGATTAAAATTTTTTTTTTTAAACCATTTAATAGCTTAGATGCTTTGCTCCAAATCACATACACTAAAGAAAGACTATTGCTATCAAGCTTGAGAAAAGTTAGCCTATCATTTGATTTTTACTATTGCTTTCAATTATTTGATAGGTTAATCTATATTTTCAATTTTTCATACTTTCATATACACTAATGGATATTAGTTACACTTTCATGAATTAAACCATAGTGGCATAGTATATTAGTAGTAGTGTAGTACACTTTCATGTTGATTTTTGATGTTATAGGACATATATTATAGCATACTAAATGACATTAAAAATACGAGAAAATAAAAAATTAAACATGGTCGACATGCTCGCCATGGCAACGCCATGGCGGGCGACATGTCGATATCGACGGACACCCTTCCAGAGACGCGTGACAACTAGCGCAGAGGTCCCGAATAAATCCAATCGACCCGATGCTTTTCTTCTTGGAAGCAATCTTCCAAATAAGCTTGATGATACCAGCAGAGTTCACATCTTTGATTCTTCTGATGCCCAGACCACCTTCCTTCTTAGGGAGACACACAGCAGCCTAGCTTAGGGGATGGAGGAATCTAGAGGAATCATTGCCCTTCCAGAGGAAGGAAGCCATGAGAGCTTCCAAGGACTTGATAGTAGACTGAGAGAGCCCAGAAATACCAGACCAGTAGATATAGGATGACTCCAAAACTGATTTAATAAGGGTCAAACTGCCTGCATAGGAGAGAAGTTTGCTTTTCCAGAGTTGAAGCCTTTTCCTGATCAAGTCAAGCATAGGGGTGCAGTGGTGAGCAGTAAGCCTTATCGGAATCAAAGGAATCCCCAAGTACTTGACTAGAAGCTGGCCCTTAAGGAACCCTGATTTGGCTAGGAGAGCAATTTTATCAATCTCTGAGACCCCAGCAAAAAATATAAGAGACTTGGAAGGGTTGATGCGGAGGCCCGAGAGCTCCTGGAAATGCTGAAGACAGATTAAAATACACTCAAGAGAGTCAACCGAGGCCTTAGAGAATATCATCAAGTCGTCTGCAAAGACCAAGTGAGTTAGCTTAAGGGCTTTACGCTTGGGCATAGGCATAATGAGTTGCTGATCAGTGCAAAGCTGAATCTCTCTGGAGAGTACTTCCAATGCCAAAGTGAACAAGTAAGGGGAAAGAGGGCACCCTTGGCGAATCTCCACAGAAGCACCAAAATAACCTGTCGGGCTACCATTGACTAGAACCGAGAACTTGGGGGAAGAGATGTAGGAGCTAATCCAATTTACAAAAGCCCTAGGGAACCTCATCTTAGTCATCACCTGAGTAATAAAGTCCTACCTCAGAGAGTCAAAGGCCTTGTGTCTTCATGAGGAAAGAGGGTGAGTGATTTTTCCGATCAAAACCTCGAACTATATCATTACATAGAAGTATGTTGTCCGAGATATTCCTGCCAGGGATAAAAGCCGTTTGGTTGTCACTGACCAAGAGATCCACTACACCTTTGAGCCAACGAGCAAGAATCTTTGCAATGAACTTGTAAAGGAGATTGCTGAGAGCAATGGGCCTGAAATCATTCATAGCAATAGCACCTTCCTTTTTGGGGATCAGGCAAAGGAAAGTGTTGTTGATCTCTTTGATTGACTTGGGTTGAAGAAGCTCTCTATGGCAGCAATAAGGTCTGATTTGATGATATCCCACGCAGCTAAAAAAAACCCCATTCTAAAGCCATCTGGACCCGGGGCACCATTGACCTTGAGAGAGTGAATAGCGTCCACAATTTCATCTTCTTTAGGGATGGAACATAAAGAATCAAAGTAGACCGGGCCAATAAAGTTGTTGAGTAAATGATCCGGGATGGGAGCAAGACTCTCCTGAGGACATAAGAAGATGCTCTTGAAGTGTTTAACAACCAAGTCTTTGATGTCCTTAACGGAATTGACAAGAGATCCATCCAGACAGGAGAGCTGAATAATGGAGTTAGCATTAAGTCTAGCTTTCACAGAACGATGAAAATAGGCCGTGTTAGAATCTCCAAAGTCCAGCCATTTGATCCTTGATTTTTGTTTAAGAAAACTTTCTTCCCTAGCAAGCAAGGAGGTGAGCTGAGAGGAGACTTCTTTCTCTTCAATAGCAAGGGAGTCATTGAGGAAATCAGACTGAAGACAAGCCTGTATGGAAGCAAGCCTTTCTTTACACTCCGCAACTTGATGGGTAATGTTGCCAAAAACTTTGTGATTCCAATCGTTAAGAGCAGCCTTAACATTTTTGAGCTTCCTAGAGAAAGCAATGAGGGGGGTAGAAAAGGCAAAAACAGGCTTATTCGAGGCTTCTTGCACAATAGACAAGAAAGTTGGGTGAGAGGACCACATGTCAAAGTATTTGAAGGGTTTAGGGCCAAAAGATGTGAAAGGTTGAATGGCTAGGGAGATGGGGGAATGATCTGAGATGTCTGGCTTATCAAAAGAGGCCTGAGAGGAAGGGAAAGAGGCCAACCACTCTTCATTGACAAGAAATCTATCCAGCTTACAAGCAATGCGATTGCTTCCAGCCCTTTTGTTGCTCCATGTAAGAGGATAACCAGTCCATCTAAGATCATCTGCACCCATATCCTCAATGCAGTCATTAAAGGAGCTCATAGCCTCCAAATCCATATGATCCCCACTCTGCTTTTCATGGCTGAATCTGATAATATTGAAATCACCTCCCACCCCCCAAGGATGAGATCTTATCTGGGTAGCCAAAGACCTGAGGTCAGCACAAAGAGAAGTCCTATCAGCAGGGCAGTTATGAGCACACACCACGGTAAGGTAAAAGGAAAGGTGGCCCAGGCAATCAGAGAACATGGTGTGCATGAACTAAGAGGAGGACGAAGTAAGGGAGATGGAGATTCTACAAGGGACATGTGATGAGTAGTTAGAAAGGAATGACCAGCCCGGGGCAATAGAGCTAAGAATTTTGGACGTATTAGGCTCTTTGATATGGGTTTGAAACAAGAGTGAGAGGAACGAATACGAGAGCAAACAGTGGACTGCTTTGAGGGCGAATTGAGCCCTCAGGTGTTCCAAATGATGCCGCTAATCATTTAGGAAAGGGGAGGAGAGGCAACGATGACTCAATGAGCCTGGTCAGCACAGCCTGAGACCTGGTTTCGCTGTGGTGGCGCCGTCAGTACAAGCTTCGAAAGGGGGTGACAGGAGTAGGAGGAGGGTGTGGAGAGCCTCACAAGGAGACAGGGGTCGATGGATGGGGGGCTGTCAGGTGGAGAAGGTTGAACAATCGGGGTTGGATTAGATCCAAGTGTAAGGCTGCCCAACCCAAAAAAGGAAGTGGGCAAGTGATGGTAGATGGAAGGACAAGTGTGACCCGACCAGGAAAGGGTGGATAACAAAGAAACCCTAAGAGAAATACCTGTTGGACGAAGAACCTGAGAAGGGGGCCCCACCATGTCAGTGCCAGTAGAAAACTCATCGAGATGATTCAATAAAGCATTCGAAGGCAAAAGTAGAGGATCTTCTCTTGCAGTCGAAGACGCAATAGCACAGGCATCTCTTGCAGATGAAGGCGCAACAGTTTCTCAGAGTAGCTGTCGTACTCGATGCGTTGGGAGAAGGAGCAACAGTTCCAAAGCTAAGAGTAGAAGGATCAGAAGAGGTGCCGTCTGCCATATGAGATCTGCTCCGACGTAAGACCTCCAACTGGGGCTTTTCGGGGCAAGAGAGAGGCTCCGTACACTCTGCATCCTCAGCAGAAGACAGAAGGCTGAATCGGTTCTGTGCGTCTGACCAACGCTGAGCCTTCGAGTGCCACTGCACACTGGAGCTTTCTGGCAGGACCTTCTTCTTCCGACATTATTCCGGTACCGGAATCGAAATCCAGACCTTCCACGAGAGTGAGGCCGAGCATCAACTGCACGATAAACAGCAGCAGGAGTGCCATCATAGGGAGGAGGGCCAAGACCAACAAGGATATCACCGCCTTGGACGATGGAAGCTTTACCTGTAGAGAGAGAGAGAGAGAGAGCATCGCGAGGGGCTGAGCCAACTGCAACAATGGGCTTTTCTGCAGGAGAGCAGAGGAGGGAGTCGTGCCTAAAGACTTTGCATATCAGGCACTGAGGGGGCTTCCAGTCGTAGTGCACCTCCTGCTTAAAGGAATACTCATCTCCTTCATTGACAGCGATGAAGGAAGGCAGAGGGTCCTCCGCCAAGACTTTGACACAGATGTGCGCATAAGCAAGACGATCCTTGGCACAAGAAAATCGGCATTTTCCTAACTAGCACAGAGCCAATAGAACTTAGTCCGTCCGAGCACCAAAAGTGCAGTGGTAACCCCGGAAGAGAAATCCACAGAGGAATGGAGGAGAGGTCCACACGCCTGAGTTGAATTTGACAACTCCATTGGCACAAGAAAATCGGCATTTTCCTAACTAGCCAAGGTCCTCCTTCAAGAGCACGCAGCTTGTCAAGAGAGGAGGAGAATTTGAAAATGAAAAAACCATTGTCAAGCATGTATGTGTTGAGAGACCCCTGAGGGCGCCATTGTTTAGAGAGTAAAAGCTTGACCACATGGAAAGGAGGGCGGCGATCTAGGAAGTTACCAACAAGGCAACCTTCCCACAACTTTGCCTCAGTTTTCAGAAGTTCAAGAGAGCACATAGCAACTTTCGAAGAGCCAATTGAAACAGGGGGGACAAAGTGAAGCGGAAGTCCATCGGAGCGAGAGGAGGAACCGCCAGCAAGGAGAGAGCTCCAAGGGGCTTGATTAGGAGCAGATGGGTGGGGAGAAAGGGAGGCAGAAGGATAGGGAGAGGAATTCATAATGCAAGGAGAGGGGAGGAAGGCGAGATTCAGTAGGCAAGAGAGAGGATCAGGCCTGCCGAAAGGCCCGGCAGGGGAGGGACGAGAGGAGAGGAAGCCATCGACTTCGTATACGAACAATAACTTAACTACTTACAATAATGACTTAAAGTAAGACATTAACTCGACACTAGCAATGACTATGAGATTCCCTCTTACGGTACAATATTTAACACTCCCCCTCAAGCTAGAGCATATATATCCTATGCTTTAGCTTGGAACAACAAAGATAGACATAACCAACAGAACCCAACTTGACAGATAACCATATGTAGAAGCCAGTAGTCAGCAACACCACTTTCTAGTCGCAACACAATCATAAGCACATCAGCACAACAGTGGAGAAAAAACTTCGTGTCGTACAATCCAAACAGAGGCAAGCAAAATAAGCGGCAAAGAACCATTGTTCGAGAACTCGTTTCGTTTCGGTATTTCGGTCGAAATATTGTATTTTTTCTGGTATGTTTTGGTAGGTCATTTCGGTAGGTTTTAGGCCAAGTTAAGGCCTGAAACTTCATGGAAACCCTATTTTAGGCTATATAAACACATTTAAATGTTCAAATTGCAAAAATAGTCACCCAAAATTTTGTTTTGGATGTGCACCATTGATTGGCAACGTACGGTCGAATAACTTAGTTAATTACACATAGTCAGTTAGTCACATACACATTGTACATTAAACAAGTAAATTGACTTGGAACTAAGTTGGAAACGTAATGACTCATAAGATAAGTCATAAATCATAATATTAATTACATAAGACATTAAGTCAATAACAAGTTAACAAATAACAACTTAAGAGTTCAGAAGATGATATCAAAAATTCAAAATCACAATATCCCCAATTGTCCCCTACAAGTCAAGTAGTCATCATTCATCAAGTGATTCAAATGTATACAAATTTGCTAATAATAACTACTCCGCCGTCCAAGATCAACCCCACTCATGGTCTGCTGGAGCCGACGTGTATTGCTCTTCAACTGTAGGACAAATGAATGCCACGTCATAGTCTGGGAGAAGAAGCGAGTGTAGTCATTTACTGTGGCTATGTAAACTACATCATCAACATGCTGAAGGTAACCTATCCTAGGATATAGGTCACCGAACTGTGAAGAAGTACTACCCACTGATCCACTATGATATGAGTCATATGACGGCTCGGGAGCATGTACGGGTACTGGCTGTACGGCTGCGGCTGGTGGGTTGGGTAGGAAAAGAAGTCATCCACTATATTCCTGTGAGTGGGAGTCATACTCAAAACTGGGAATGGATGGAGAAGATATAGGCTGCTGCCCCCAAGGGTACTGCCCAGACTGCCCTTCGCCATGTGGATGTGAATGAGATGAACTATGCTCTGATTGTGCTGGAGATGGACTGCTGTCTACATGAAAAGATGGGGCACGGAAATGCCCACTCGATCTACTGTCTCTATCGCCAATACTCAGTCCACCAACAGAGCCAGATAGGGCATCAATGTCCATAAGCTCAGCTTGCCTACTACTACCACTGCCACCAGGACGGGACTGGCCACGCTGCTTTCTCGAGTAGGTCGAGGTGGAAGATGTGGACCGTGTGGCCAGTGTGGGGGCACGGATTGCCTCTTGCTTCTCTTCTACCACAAACGGGACTCGAGTTCCCTCATATTCTTGACCACCATCACCATCATCATCACGTCCACCATTACCTCCACCATCTCCTTCACCATCTCCACCATCACCATCTCCACCAGGACCACCACCACCGCCACCAGAGGACATAGACCAATCTTCATCCTCACCCTCTGCAGCCATGAAGTCATCCACATCAGCTTCTATATGTTCAGCTATCATGGGGTCAGGCCTACCTCCAGGCTGATCTAACACTGGCTCACCTCTATCCCTCACCCAATCAACAATAGGATCTTCATCAACAAACTCTACCTGAAAAATGTCGGCGAGATCGATATTTTCCCTGATACCCTCTTGTCCCATACGTATGTGTTGCATCTTCAACCTCAAATTATAATGCACATACACCAAGTCAGATAAACGTTCAGAACCCAATCTATTTCTCCTCTCTTGGAGTGGATGAGAGAAAATATACTCCAATTCCGTTCATAGCCAAATGCTGAACATGTCTGGGAGAGAACCTTGATTGCTATTTTTCTTAAATTGTCTGCCGAACCCCCATACAACACCCACCATTCAGCTGCATTACAATAAAAGAGACATGTCACCTTCATTTCAAAAGTTTCAATACATACATAATTTAAAGAATAAGATATTGAATTGAGCAATGACTAATGAGTACCGGCATCACCGCGTGTCCGGCCTTGCTCTGCAGCATCAGTTCCAAGACTTCCCAATGCATCCCTAAAAGTCTTCAACTATAATCATTTGCAAAATATTTAAAATTAGTAATGACTCATTACTATTTAGTATTGAATTGAGTAATTCCAAATGAATTATAACTTATAAGACTCACCTCATTGTTGCATATCGCCTGTAATTTACTATTCGGCTCCAACTTGGCAACTACTTCTTTTATTACGTCAATAAGACTACTATTCAACCCAAGCCTATGACTGTATTGGTATTTGGGGTTCAAATAATATGCTAAAATTGACATTGTTAGTAATATATCTTTCAAATTCACTTTAGTAATTGCATAAAAAATAAACTACACTCACCAGCCTTATGCAGTGGATGCATAAGTTGATTTTTCCAGCGCTCCTTGATAATTTTGAGAAAGTGTTTGCTACCTCGTGGATTTGCATTGTAAACACCTTCATTCATCAAGTCTATGATAGCATATAGATGTGGCATGGTTGGTCCCTTGAGAGCAGAATCAACTATATGCAAAACCTTGACCATTGGGTCCAGAAGTTGTACCACTTTATGCAACTTTGACCAAAAGTCATCTAATGAAATAGTAGCTTATGCTTCCCTACCACCTTGGGTATTGGACCCATTCCAGTTGAACCAGTCTTCAGAAGCAAACATTGATCTAAGTCCAGACTTCTTGGTCTCTATACTCTTGAGTGCAATGTAGTTGGTGGCGAATCTAATTATGCCTGGCCTCACTAAGTCACCCCCACACTTCTCCCTCAAGAGGTTTAATGCAAACCCATGGTTGTAGACAAAATTAGTCATTTGCCTTGCCTTTTCCACAACATGTACCAATTTGATCTTTCCCATGTCCTTCAACATGAGGTCTATACAATGGGCAGCACATGGAGTCCAAAACAACTGGTACCTACTGTTTTGCATCAACTTCTCACCGGCACTCTTGTAGTTGCTTCCGTTGTCCGTTACAATTTGGACAACGGTCCCCACTCCTACATCTTCTATCACTTCCTTCAACAATTTGTAGATATACTTTGCATCCTTTTTCTCCTTGGATGCATCAACAGACTTCAGAAAGACTGTCCTCCCATCACAATACACCGTAAAGTTGATGATGGACTTTCTTGTAGGACCAGTCCAACCATCACACATTATGGTCACCCCATAGTTCTCCCACAGCCCCCTCATTTTATTGATGTAGTCTTCAAGCTCTCTCTTCTGTTGGGGCAAATACACATTCGTAAATCATAATCTCATATGGGGTGGGCCCCTTATACCCTGGGCCAGCCTCAGCAATGGAATCTATCATAGTCTGATAAAAGGGGCCTTGTGCTGTGTTTGCTGGGATGGTATGGTATAACATCCACTTAGCTATAGATTCCTTCACCATCCCCTTCAGATTTTTCCATGCTCCCTTGATTTTTATTTGTTTGTTGCCTTTCTTTCCATAAACACCAGGTGCTTGGTGAAGTGCTGGGTCATCTCGTGGTGGTGGAGGCGGAGGTGGAGCTGCCCTCGTGCTCTGTGATCTTTTAAAGGGATTAGGCAACCCACCTGCTCCTCCACTACCACTAGCACCAGCTCTAGAGGTACCAGCTTTTCCACTACCACCAACTCTCTGTCTCTCTTGATCCTCATGATAACTGGCTCTGCTCATCATCCGTGCTCGTCTCCAATCCCTAGCCTCTCGCTCAGTCTCTATATCATCAGGAACATAGACATCATCACTGTCATCATCATCATCATCACGATGGCCTCCCGTTGTACACCTCACTGCTTCCTCAAGTTCTACTCTTGCCTTCTCCCTCTGAGCCTTCCTCTTACTCCCTCCCTTCATGTAATCAATGACAATCCTAGATACCTCCACAGGGACCATATTACATGCGACCATTTCAGGGGAATTCCCAGCTAGATGTTGTTCGAGTCTAGTGGCACCACCTCCCAAAAACTGCATGTGACAATAGTTGCATTGGGATTTTCTTTTATCCCCATCAATTGGAGTGCCATGCAACCATGCAATGTCACCCCTAGTGCGCCCGGGTGTGCTCTCCTCCCCCTGGGTCCGGGTCGGCTGCCTCTGCCCCTCTTGCCTCTGGCTCTGTCGTTTACCACGGTCCGCCATAATCAGACTAGTTTACTGTTGCATGAATAAAAGACAATTCATTAATCACTGAAGCACATCAATTCTTTTAGTTTAAATGTTTAAGAATTAAGATTTAAGAGCACTAACACAAGTATATAAGTATATAACTATTTAGTATTTTTCTCCTAACCCTCATATTTTTCTCATATTTAAAAACAGTTTTTTAAAATAATTTTCAAATAAATATTGGCCTAGCACAACAAAACCGAAATTATATGCAAATGGGCAACAATAAAACAACATGTAGAATTTAGTTATAGCTATTTTTTATTTTTCCCCTAACCCTCATATTTTTCTCATATTTAAAAATAATTTTTTTAAATATTTTTCAAATAATTATTGGCCTAGCACAACAAAATCGAAAAGATATGTAAATGGGCAGCAATTAAGAAGTATGTACAATTTACTTTTATATTTTTCAGTAATTTTAAAATAAAAACCTCATATTTTTTCTTATTTTTTGCTATTTTTTAAATATTTTTTATAATTTCTTAAAATTAAAATAATTAATTATTGGCAGAAAAATATTTTTGACACCGTGAGGCCGTAGATTGGCCAATGGTGTCTAACATATATTTAATTCATCACCATACAATATACATAACCCCTATTATTTTTTTATTTTTGTTGTAAATAAATCCAATTTTTTAAGCAGAAAAATAAAAAAATAATATGTATACCAAAAAAAAATTTCGACACCGTGAAGTTGTAGATCGGCTTCCGGTGTCTAACATATATTTATTTCATCACAAACAAACATATTGATCATGCATTCCCTAAAAAAAAACCAATTTTGAGAATATGGTTTTACCTGGAATAGTGGAAAGGCTTCACAGGTGTGCTAAGAAGTTTGAATCTTGTGTTCTCCAAGTGGTTCCAGTGTAGATGCGGCAAGGATTCAAATGGAAAGTAGAAGAATGGAGAAGAAATGAGCAAAAACCAAGCAAAAGCCAAAAAACCAGAGTTGTTTCTCAGTCTCGGTCAAAATTTCGACCGAGACTGACGAAATGTGGTCTTTTATATAAAGGGGTTTGACGAAAAATTCGATATCTCGCGAGATTTTTCCGATATCACGAAATTTCGAGAATTTCGCTCGAGATATTGTATTTTTTCGATTCGAAGTAGCATTTCGTTTCGAGCAGCTCGAAAAATCCGAAATCTCGATCGAGATTTTGCGAGATTTTGAACAATGCAGAGAACACCAACCTCGAGCCAAAATATCATAGCAGCAACAGCAACATCAGAAGCCCTTCTCAAAGAAGGCAAGTAATCTTCACAAAGAAGACCGATAAAAGTGCAGCATAGGTTGCTGCGAATCACTGATAAAAGTGCAGCATTGGTTGCTGCAAACCACTGATATAAGTGCAACATAGGTTGTTGCAAACCACTGATAAAAGAGCAACATAGGTTGTTGCGAACCACTGGTAACATCATAAGGCAACCACTGATAAAAGAGCAGCATGGGTTGCTGCGAACCACTGATAAAAGAGCAACATAGGTTGCTGTGAACCACTGATAACAACATAATGTTGCTGCGAACCACTGATAATCCAACATAGGTTGCTGTGAACCACAAGTAGCAGCATAAGGCAGCTATGAACCACGAGCAACATTCTCGTTGCTGCAAACCACAAGTATCCATCTTCATAAGCGAAATATGTTGCTGATGACAAGGGCAGATGACACGAGTAGATAATAACAATAATCTTCATATATCAGTTGATAACTCCAATCTCCCCCTCATGTGTGGCACCACTCGTGGACAAATAATGCAGATGATGCAATAAAGGATAAGCAACACATAAATCCCATAATCAAGAGTAGCTGCAATAGCATCAATAGCAGCAACGGATCAGATCAAAGTAGATAAAGAACTCCAATCACAAAACAAATTTCGTAATAAAACCAGAAATCCCAGCCACTGGTAACCAAATCACAAATCATGGCGGAAACACAGTTACAGGAAGGAAAACCACCGTTCAAAACCAGAGAGCCCGATGTCTCCCAAATTATGGTCAAATGCTCCTTGTAGACAATAATAATGATCCCCAAAATATTGAGTTGATCCAACGGCTGGTTTGCAACATATATAGCACGAATTGGCAAGTGACCAAGAAACCCAAGAAAAACTAATCCGATCTGGCAGATCTTTTGACCAAGTGTAGAGATCAGTCAAACAAATAAAAAAAAAGGGCGTACCTAGTGCATGAGGCTCCCGCCACTGCGGAGTCTGGGTAGGGTCATAATGCACACAGCCTTACCCCTGCTTTCGCAGAGAGGCTGTTTCTAGACTCGAACCCGTGACCACTTGGTCACAATGGAGCAACCTTTACCGTTGCACCAAGGCACACCCTCTTGTCATCAGTCAAACAAATATGACTGCAAAAATTGGTGGTAATTTGACGACTGAATCTTCATATAACAACAACAGCCATAACCTTATCCCAACTAAATGGGGTCGGCTACATGGATCCAATAGAGACTATGACAGTAAAAGAAATAAGAGAAGAAAAAGACGTAAAAGAAGTAAAAGGAAGAAGAATAGAAAATAAGTAAAGGAAAAAGTCAAAGCAGCATCCCAAGAACATTCCCCTACAAGGGGTCGGCTACACGGATCCTTATCTTCCAAACAACTCTATCTACGGTCATACTAGGATCGAGCCCTACTACATGCATATCTTTTCTTACCACTTCTCCAATAGTCATTTTAGGCCTACCCCTACCTCTTTTAGCTCCCTCAAACTGAATCTGGTCACTCTTCCTTACCGGTGCATCCAAAGGTCTCCGTTGGACATGACCGTACCACCTCAAGTGGCTCTCACGAAGCTTGTCCTGGATTGGTGTAACTCCCAATTCGGTTCTAATACAATTATTCCTTACTCTATCTCTCCTGGTCTTGCTACACATCCTCGTCATCTCCACTACGCTCATCTTATCTATACTACTCGTCTTAACTGCCCAACATTCCGCTCCGTAAGTCATGGCTGGTCTTATTACTGTCCTGTAGAATTTCCCCTTAACCTTAACAGGCATGCGTTTGTCACATAACACTCCCGATGCACCTCTCCACTTCATCCGTCCTACTTTAATTCGGTGGGAAACATCATCCTCTATATCACCCTCCTTGTTAATGGTTGACCCCAGGTATCTAAAGCATTCACTTTGTGATAGCTCTCGCTCTTCAAGTTTCACCACTTCATCACCTCTCCTGGTTTGACTGAAGTTACACATCATATACTTTGTCTTTGCTCTGCTTAACTTAAAACCTCGTGATTCCAAGCTTGATCTCCATAACTCCAACTTTGCATTAATCCCTTCGACGGTCTCATCTAGCAAAACAATATCATCAGCGAAAAGCATATCCTAAGGGACCTCATCTTGGATGTGCCTGGTTAAATCTTCCATGTTGAGTGCAAACAAAAAAGGGCTTAGAGATGATCCTTGGTGTAACCCAATTGTAATAGAGAATTCACTACTTTGGCCCTCTGCAGTTTTGATACTCGTCACTACGCCCTCATACATGTCTTTGATTATATCCACATAGTTACTTGAGCTCCTTCTCTTCCCTAGGACATGCCAAATGAGCTCTCTAGGGACTCTATCATAGGCCTTTTCTAGGTGGATAAAGATCATATGGAGATTCCTTTTGAAAGCTCTAAATATATCCACAAGTCTCCTTAAAAGGTAAATAGCTTCTGTCGTAGATCTCCCTGGCATAAAACCAAATTGGTTCTCCAATATATCAGTTTCTCTTCTTAAGTGGGCTTCAATGATTTTTTCCAAAAGTTTCATGGTATGACTCATTAGTTTTATGCCTCTATAGTTACTGTAGTTCTGGATATCACCTTTATTCTTATAAATCAGAACTACAGTGCTTCTCCTCCACTCATCTAGCATTATCTTTGAACTCAAAATCTTGTTAAACAGCTTGGTTAACCAAGATATCCCCTGTGCTCCTAAGCTCTTCCACACTTCAATTGGGATCTCATCCAGTCCCGGTGTTTTATCTACCTTCATCTTTCGTAGGGCCTCTTTAACTTCGGCCTCGCTAACTCATAGATGTCCATGTCGTGTGTGGGCTTCAAGACTATTCGTCTCCACTTCTGAATCCATCTTATCAGTCAAGGTAGCTCCATTTAGTAGGTTGTAAAAATATTCACCCCATCTCTCCATAATGTCCTCATCTCGTATTAGTACTCTACCATCCTCACTCTTAATGCTTCTAACATGGTCCATGTCGTGTGTTGGCTTCAAGACTATTTCTCTCCACTTCTGAATCCATCCTATCGGTCAAGGTAGCTCCAATTAGTAGGTTGTAAAAATATTCACCCCATGTCTCCATAATGTCCTCATCTCGTATTAGTACTCTACCATCCTCACTTTTTTAAATCTTCATATAAGTACCAAAAAAAAAAAGAGCAAAGAATGGCAGAAGTGGAATTATATCAAAAGAGCAAAGGGGTTAATGGCAGAATTGTAATTAACCAGAACATTAGAGGGGTACTTGGTATGTAAAGAAGAAGGGACACAAAGGGAATTACTTTTATTGAGGAGGGACAGACTTGGAAGGGTTTATAAACTATGGACAAAAGGATGGGGGCAATCTTGGAAACAAGAATAAGAAAATAGGGAGAAGCAAAGGGGCTAATGGCAGAATTGTAATTAACCAAAAACATTAGAGGGGTACTTGGTATGTAAAGAAGAAGGGACACAAAGGGAATTACATTTATTAAGGAGGGACAGACTTGGAAGGGTTTATAAACTATGGACAAAAGGATAGGGGCAATCTTGGAAACAAGAACAAGAAAATAGGGTTAAAATCACTCACGATTTACGATTGGGAGGTTGTCTTCAACCTCCAGCCCTATAACAGTAGTGTTCAACCAGCAGGTCTTCAAGAGTTCGAACTCAACCAAATTGCGTTGGATGAACTCGAAGTTCAGAGGTGTGTAGCTAGCTCCCTAATTTGGTAAATCCAACACACAAACTGATGTAAATAAGTCACTTAGAGGGCTTATTTTATTGAAAATAAGCTTTGGGTTGGGTTATGTAGGTGTTGGGCTTTTGATCCCATGGGTTTATTTTGTAATTGGCCAATTTAATGGGCCTAAAATATGGGTAGAAAGTAGGAAAACGGTATTTACTTCCTTAGTTTATTTAGAGTCCTATTTTGAGTTTGTTTTCTTTATTATTTCACTTTCTAAGTCAATTTAGGTTACCTTATTAGTTAAGGATAGGGTTAGGCCTTTCCTTTTTAGTGTCTAAGTTTATTTTTGAGTCTTCTATATAAGTTTGTAAGGGAGACCAGCATTGAACACGAATTTGATTAATGAAATATTGGTTTTAGCCTTTGCTAAAATCCTGAGATAGGTTGGGTGAGATGCCCATCCCCTTCCATTGCTTATTGAATCCAAACCCTAAATTTGTTCAAATTGAGTTCAAGAGTGCTACAAGCTGCTGGGATTTCTTTCAACTGATTGTCACATTGATTTCTTGAAGATTATTACATCAAGATCATTGCTGCTTCAACAGGTTACAAATTTGTGGGTTTTTGTTTGTTACTTCAACCAAGGAAATTGCTCCCTCATTTGAGTTACCATTGTTCTCTTATTTCCCTTATTCTTAGTTATTGTTCTCTTTGTTCCCTCATATGATTTTAGTTCCCATTGTTCTTGTTTCCCTTATTCTTAGTTATTGTTCTCTTGGTTCCTCATATGATTTGAGTTCCCATTGTTCTCTTGGTTTCCTTATATGATTTCTTGTTTATTGGAGGGTTTTTTTATTTGATCTTGCCTGGGATTAGATCTATTCCGGTTCTTGTCTTACATTACAAACCAGTGAATCCGAAACTAAGGAGGAGAGTATGAACTGCTGAAATAGTCCTAGCGGATAAAGGAAGTATCAGGAACGTTTTCCACTTGATTCTCAGTATTGGGAAGGCTTTTGGATATGAGATTCAGAAGCTAGGGTCGCCTGAACGAAACCCCCAAGCCTCAATCCAAATCGTGAAGCTTCAGTTGTGTTACAACCAACTTCTCAAGACCAGCAAGTACCGCTGGAAACAGAGGAAGAGGTCTGAAACAGAATACTATTAGAGGATAAGGAGAAAGAATACAAGGAGGAGAGAGAGCAAGGAAGAATACAATTTTTTCCCCTTCTTTTTCATGGCTCTAGTACCATGCAAGAACCTGTTGTTAGATTATATGGGCCAGAATACCGTGGGGGTATTCTGGACTTTTTCTCCTTTTTTATTATGTCTTGTATGCGTGGTTTAGTCCCACATTGCTTATGTAATTATTTTCCATACCTCATTATGAATATAAATAGATGTGCTTGGGATGATAATTAACCATCCAAGCATTCAGCCTAATTCTGATCTCTTAACATGGTATCAGAGCAGATCTCGAATTAGGCCCCCCGCTCTCTTCCATTCTCGATTTCAGTTCCTTCTTTCCTTTTTTTCATTCTCGGTTTCTTCCTTCTCTTCTCTTGCTCTTCATTCTCCCACTAGGGCAGCACTAATGAGGTGATCTACAAGATCTAGTTGCTGCCTCCATTACCTCTTTTTCATGGTGCAAGTTTCTGCCCGATAGGGACACCACTACCTGTCTGCGATATTTGTAATCTTCAGTTTTTTGGGGGCTGCTTCCATCTCTGCTACAAGGGACCACTCCTCCTATTTGAAGACCAAGAACTGCAGCAGGCCACCTTCTTTACATCTGTTCCTATCTTCAGATCTGTTCAAGACCCCCTAAGATCGATTTTTTCACCAAAAACAGGGTTTTTTCCAAAACCCTGACACCTATCGATCTAGGGGCTGGTGACTTCTATTAGTTCTGATTTTTTGAAGGCTGGCTCTCTACTTATAAAGGCACACTCGACCTTGATCGGGGCTGCAACACTTCAGTTTTTGGGCATCCTCCATCCTTCATCGATTTCAGCAATTCAGGGTTTTTTTCAAAACCCTGATCAATATCGATCTAGGGGTTGCATGTTTCTGTTGCGGCTGATATTTGGCAGGTTGATTCAGCATTACTAGAGGACCATTCGATCCTATTTTCAGCTCCATCAGAAGTGCTTTTGCTCTCCTTCTTCCCTACATCGATTTCAGCAATTTCAGGTTTTTTTCAAAACCCTGTAAAAATCGATCTCATGGATTTCTTTGGCTGCTGTTGCTGATTTTTGGAGGCCATTATTCTACCATTACCAGAGGGCTCTCATCCAATTTTCAGCCCTTAACTTGAAGGATTTCTTAGGTTTCTCTTTACAACAGCCCCTGTCTGTGATTTGGGCTTCTCTACTATTCTAATGGGTGACTCAGTGGATTCGACTGCTACTTCTGTTGGTGATGGACACAGTAAAACAGATTATCATACCTTTCCTCCTAATCCAATCAAGTTGGATGGCACTAATTACTTGCTTTGGTCTAGGTCTGCTTCCTTTGCCATTGCTGGTCGTGGCCTTACTGGTCATGTTACTGGCACAAATGTTATGCCAACTAAGATTGGGGCTGCTAATGATAGGTGGTTGGCCAACAATGGAGTTCTCATGTCCTACCTCATTGGCTCTATGACTTCTGATCTGCAACATAATTTTCTTCTCCTTGACACAGCCTCGGAGATTTGGGCAGTCTGCAAGGAGACCTACGGGCAGCTTGGCAATGATGCCCAGGTATATGAACTCAGGAAGAAGGTCCTTCACACTACTCAGGGAGATTTGACAGTCTCCAAATATTATGCTACTTTGCGTAGCCTTTGGCTACAACTAGATCACTTTTCTGACTTTCACCCAAGTACAGCTGCTGATATTACCTCATACAAGAAACATGTGGACAAGATCAGGGTTTATGATTTTTTGGCTGGGTTGAATGTGGAGTATGATCAGATTCGGGTTCAAGTGTTGGGACACAAGCCTTTTCCCACACTTGAACAGTCCCATGCCCTGGTCTCCTCTGAAGAAAACCGTAGGGCTGCCATGTTGCACCCTCCTATTACTGACAGATCAGCTCTCAAGGCTGCTGCCCCGGCCCCTCCTGCACCTAGTGGCACTGCTTCTCTTGGTGATTCTACTACAGGGACTGTTGTTTGTGAGTACTTTCACAAACCCTACCACACCAAAGAGAAGTGCTGGAAACTTCATGGGAAACCGGCTGATTTTGAAGCTAAAAGGGCTGCCAAGACAAAGATAAAGACAAAGCCCAAGGCCCATCAGACTGAGACTGTTGTTGCAGCCCCTGCTGCTGGCACTGGTCTATCCCAGGATGATCTACAGGCACTCCTACGTTTGCTGAGGTCTTCCGCTATTGCTGCCTCTACTACATCAGCTACTGCCAATTCTTCTGCTCCTTCAGGTTCACACTTTGCCCGGTCAGGTATCCCTTTTGGAGGTCATTGTGCTTCTATAGCTTCCCATCCTTGGATCATAGATGCTGGAGCTACAAATCACATGACCGGTTCCTCTAGTCTATTTCATAGATATTCTCCCACTTCTGGGAAAGACAAGGTCAGAGTGGCTGATGGTTCCCTTTCTTCCATATCTGGAAAAGGAATCATCAACTGCACTTCATCTCTTCCCTTGTCTTCTGTTTTGCATATTCCTAATTTTACTACTAACCTTCTTTCCATTAGTAGTATCACTCGTGATCTTAACTGCAAAGTCACTTTTTTTCCTTCTCATTGTGTGTTTCAGGATCTGGAATTTGGGAAGACGATTGGATTGGGTAAAGTGCACGGTGGGCTGTACCTACTTGATGACGGTCGCTTCTCTCCACCACCATTACCTTCTCCTCTACACTAGAGCTCTTTGGTCTCTTCTGAACTCTACCAGTGGCATTCTCGGTTAGGTCACCCCCCTTTAGGATATTTAGCTCATTTATTTCCTAGTTTGGTCACCCTACGTACTAAGGATGACTTTTTTTGTGAGGCTTGTGTTCTGGCCAAACAGACACGTTCAACTTATCCACTTTAAAATAAAAGGAGTTCTTCTTGTTTTCAATTGGTGCATTCTGATGTTTGGGGTCCTAGTCGTAGGACTTCTCTTTCTGGTCATCGTTGGTTTGTATCTTTCATTGATTGTCATTCTAGGAACACCTGGGTGTATCTTTTGCACACAAAAAATCAGGTTTTTTCATGTTTTCAGCATTTTCATAAAATTATCCAAACTCAGTTCCAGGCTACTCTCAAAATATTAAGAAGTGATAATGGAACCGAGTATACTGAATCCCAATTTCAAAAATATTTGGCTGATCATAGAATTATTCACCAAACTAGTTGTGTTGATACCCCTGCCCAGAATGGTGTGGCAGAAAGGAAAAATCGCCACTTATTGGAAATGGCCAGGGCTTTGATGTTTGTGCGGAATGTCCCATCTCAATATTGGGGGGATGCGGTTCTAACTGCAGCCTATCTCATCAATAAGTTACCTTCTCGGGTTCTTAACTCCCGTAGCCCCTTTGATATTTTACTAGGTCATTCCTCCTTTATTGTGCCTCCCAAAGTATTTGGGTGTGTGTGTTATGCTAGAGATACCAGATCTCCAGGCAAACTTGAACCTAGGGGGCTCCGCTGTATTTTCTTGGGTTATTCTCCAACCCAGAAAGGTTATAAGTGTTACCATCCCCCTTCCCGCCATACCTTGATTAGTATGGATGTTTTTTTCCATGAGACCCTTTCTTATTATTCTTCACTACTTCTTCAAGGGGAGAGTTCTAGTGAAGATGTGTCTCTTGAGATTCCTCCACTGGAGGTTCCTCTGGCTGCTGCCCAGCCTCTTTTACCACCACCCACGGCTGCTGCCCAGCCTCCTTTGATTGCTGCCCAGCCTCCTTTGGATGCTGCCCATCCTATTTTAATCAATGCCCAACCTCCTCTAGCTGTTCCTCTCTCACCTAACGGGAATCCTTTACAGGGGGAGACCATAGAAAATAGTGTTGTTAATGTTACTATTCAGGGGGAGCTGACTCCAATCCAAAGAACTATTGGTGAATTTCAGAAGAGAATTGACAACTCCAACATACTCACCTATACAAGGGGTAGAACCAACAGAGGGCATAGTTCGAGAACTCGTTTCATTTCGGTATTTCAGGCTGACCGAAATATCCGAAATATTCGAAATTTCGGATATTTCGGTCGAAATATTGTATTTTTTCTGGTATGTTTCGATAGGTCATTTCGGTGGGTTTTAGGCCAAGTTAAGGCCTGAAACTTCATGGAAACCCTATTTTAGGCTATATAAACACATTTAAATGTTCAAATTGCAAAAATAGTCACCCAAAATGGTGTTTTGGATGTGCACCATTGATTGGCAACGTACGGTCGAACCCTAATGTATAACTTAGTTAATTACACATTTACACATACACATTGTACATTAAACAAGTAAATTGACTTGGAACTAAGTTGGAAACATAATAACTCATAAGTTAAGTCATAAATCATAATATTAAGTACATAAGACATCAAGTCAATAACAAGTTAACAAATAACAACTTAAGAGTTAAGATTTAAGAAGATGATATCAAATATTCCAAATCACAATATGTCAATATCCCCAATTGTCCCATACAAAGCTACAAGTCAAGTAGTCAACTAGTCATCATTCATCTCAAATGTTTACAAATTTGCTAATAATAACTACTCCGCCGTCCAGGATCAACCCCACTCATGGTCTCACTGGAGCCGACGTGTATTGCTCTCCGATCGTAGGGACAAATGCATGCCACGTCATAGTCGGGAGAAGAAGCGAGTGTAGTCATCCACAGCTGGCCATGTAAACTCGCATCATCAACATTTGAAGGTAACCTATCCTAGGATATAGGTCACCAAATTGTGAAGAAGTACTACCCACTGATCCACTATGATATGAGTCATATGACGGCTCTGGGAGCATGTACGGGTTGTACGGTTGCTGCTGGTGGGTTGGGTAGCCAGTGTAGGAAAAGAAGTCATGCACAAAAGACGATCCACTATACTCAAAACTGGGAATGGATGGAGAAGATATAGGCTCCTGCCCCCAAGGGTACTGCCCAGAATGCCCTTCGCCACATGGATGTGAATGAGATGAACCATGCTCTGATTGTGCTGGAGATGGACTGCTGTCTACATGAAAAGATGGGGCACGGAAATGCCCACTCGATCTACTGTTTCTATCGCCAATAGTCAGTCCACCAACAGAGCCAAATAGGGCATCAATGTCTATAAGCTCAGCCTACCTACTAGTACCACTACCACGACCACCAGGACAGGACTGGCCACGCTGCTTTCTCTAGTAGGTCGAGGTAGACGATGTGGGCCGTGTGGTTGGTGTGGGGGCACGGATTGCCTCTTGTTGCTCTTGTACCACAAACGGGACTCGAGTTCCCTCATATGCTTGACCACCATCACCATCATCATCACGTCCATCATTACCTTCATCATCACCTCCATCATCACCATCTCCACCAGATGACATAGACCAATCTTCATCCTCATCAACACCACCAGTAGGCTGGAACGGTATGGGTGACGCGTCCCGTGCGTGTACCTCACCCTTTGCAGCCATGAAGTCATCCACATTAGCTTCTATGTGTTCAACTATCATGGGGTTAGGTCTACCTTCAGGCTGATCTAACACTGGCTCACCTCTATCCCTCACCCAATCAACAATAGGATCTTCATCATCTAACTCCACCTGGAAAATGTCGGCGAGATCGATATTTTCCCTTATACCCTCTTGTCCCATACGTATGTGTTGCATCTTCAACCTCAAATTATAATGCACATACACTAAGTCAGAGAGACGTTCAGAACCCAATCTATTTCTCCTCTTGGAGTGGATGAGAGAAAATGTACTCCAATTCCGTTCATAGCCAGATGCTGAACATGTCTGGGGGAGAACCTTGATTGCTATTTTTCTTAAATTGTTTCCCGAACCCCCATATAACACCCACCATTCAGCTGCATTACAACAAAAGTAACATGTCACATTCATTTCAAAAGAATAAGATATTTAATTGAGTAATGACTAATGAGTACCGACATCACCTCGTGTCCGGCTTTGCTCTACAGCATCGGTTCCAAAACTTCCCAATGCATCCCTAAAAGTCTTCAACTATAATCATTTGGAAAATATTTAAAATTAATAATGACTCATTACTATTTAGTATTGAATTGACTAATTCCAAATGAATTATAACTTATAAGACTCACCTCATTATTGCATATCGCCTGTAATTTACTATTCGGCTCCAACTTGGCAACTACTTCTTTGACTGCGTCAATAAGACTATTATTCCACCCAAACCTATGACTGTATTGGTACTTGGGGTTCAAATAATATGCTGAAATTGACATTACATATTGACTAGTTAGTAATATATCCTTCAAATTAACTTTAAAAGATGTAATTGCATAAAAAACAAAGAGTGTACACTCACTAGCCTTATGCAGTGGATGCATAAGTTGATTTTCCCAGCGCTCCTTGATAATTTTGAGAAAGTGTTTGCTACCTCGTGGATTTGCATTGTAAACACCTCCATTCATCAAGTCTATTGCAGCATATAGATGTGGCATGGTTGGTCCCTTTAGAGCATAATCAACTATATGCAAAACCTTGACCACTGGGTCCAGAAGTTGTACCACTTTATGCAACTTAGACCAAAAGTCATCTAATGAAATTGTAGCTTGTGCTTCCCTACCACCATGGGTATTGGACCCATTCCAATTGAACCAGTCTTCAGAAGCAAACATTGATCTCAGTCCAGACTTCTTGGTCTCTATACTCTTGAGTGCAATGTAGTTGGTGGCGAATCTAGTTATGCCTGGCCTCACTAAGTCACCCCCACAGTTCTCCCTTAAGAGGTTTAGTGCAAACCCATAGTTGTAGACAAAGTTGGTCATTTGCTTTGCCTTTTCCACAACATGTTGTACCAATTTGATCTTTCCCATGTCCTTCAACATGAGGTCTATACAATGGGCAGCACATGGAGTCCAAAACAAAGTGTTTTGCATTAACCTCTCACTGGTACTCTTGTAGTTGCTTCCGTTGTCCGTTACAATTTGGACAACGTTCCCTACTCCTACATCTTCTACCACTTCCTTCAGCAATTTGTAGATATACTTTGCATCCTTTTCTCCTTGGATGCATCAACAGACTTCAGAAAGACTGTCCTCCCATCACAATACACCATAAAGTTGATGATGGACTTTCTTGTAGGACCAGTCCAACCATCACACATTATGGTCACCCCATAGTTCTCCCACAGCCCCCTCATTTCATTGATGTAGTCTTCAAGCTCTCTCTTCTGCTGGGGCAAATACACATTCATAATCTCAAATGGGGTGGGCCCCTTGTACCCTGGGCCAGCCTCAGCGATGGAATCTATCATAGTCTGATAAAAGGGGCCTTGTGTTGTGTTTGCTGGGATGGTATGGTATAACATCCACTTGGCTATAGATTTCTTCACCATCCCCTTCAGATTTTTCCATGCTCCCTTGATTTTTGGTTGTTTGTTGCCTTTCTTTCTATAAACACCAGGTGCTTGGTGAAGTGCTGGGTCATCTTATGGTGGTGGGGGCGGAGGGGGAGCTGCCCTCGTACTCTGTGATCTCCTAAAGGGATTAGGCAACCCACCTCCTCCACTTGTACCTGCTCCTCCACTACCACTAGCACCAGCTCTAGAGGTACCAGCTCTTCCACTCCCACCTACTCTCTGCCTCTCCTGATCCTCATGATAACTGGCTCTGCTCATCATCTGTGCTCATCTCCAATCCGTAACCTCTCGCTCAGTCTCTATATCATCAGGAACATAGACATCATCACTGTCATCATCATTATCATCACGATGGCCTGATTGGCCTCCCACTGTACACCTCACTGCTTCCTCCAGATCTACTTTTGCCTTCTCCCTCTGAGCCTTCCTCTTACTCCCTCCCTTCATGTAATCAATGACAGCCCTAGATACCTCCACAGGGACCACCTCCCAAAAACTTCAGGAGAATTCCCAGCTAGATGTTGTTTGAGTCTAGTGGCACCACCTCCCAAAAACTGCATGTGACAATAGTTGCATTGGGATTTTCTTTTATCCCCATCAATTGGAGTGCCATGCAACCATGCAATGTCACCCCTAGTGCCCCTGGGTGTGCTCCCCTCCCCCTGGGTCTGGGCTGGCTGTCTCTGCCCCTCTTGCCTCTGGCTCTGTCGTTTACCCCGGTTCATCATAATCGGACTAGTTTACTGTTGCATGAATAAAAGACAATTCATTAATCACTGAAGCACATCAATTCTTTTAGTTTAAATGTTTAAGAATTAAGATTTAAGAGCACTAACACAAGTATATAAGTATATAACTATTTAGTATTTTCGTGCTTTTGTATCTTCTCTTTCTTCTGTTTCGATTCCTAAAAATTGGCAGGAAGCATCTACAGATGGAAAGTGGAAGGCAGGAATGTTGGAAGAAATGAGAGCACTACATAAAAATAATATATGGGATCTTGTGGCTCTTCCTCCAGGGAAAAAACCAGTTGGATGTAAATGGGTCTTTGTGGTCAAACAGAAGGCTGATGGTTCTGTGGATCGATATACGGCACGTCTAGTTGCAAAAGGGTTCACTCAAACTTATGGAGTTGATTATCAGGAGACCTTTGCACTGGTGGCAAAGCTCAACACTGTCAGGGTGTTATTATCTTCTGCTGTAAATCTTGGGTGGGATCTTCGGCAGTTAGATGTAAAGAATGCCTTCCTCCATGGGGAGCTTGAGGAGGAGATATATATGGACATTCCACCAGGCTTCTCTAATGGCAAGACCAAGGGCAGGGTCTGTAAAATGAAGCGTGCACTTTATGGGTTGAAGCAGTCACCTAGGGCCTGGTTTGGCAGATTTCACAAGGCTATGATTTCAGCAGGTTATAAGCAGAGCAATGCTGATCATACTTTGTTTATCAAATGAGTTGGTGACAAGGTAACTCTTCTCATAGTCTATGTGGATGATATTGTGATCACTGGTAATGATGGTAATGCTATCAAGAATTTAAAGCTCTTCCTTGGCTGTGAGTTTGAAGTAAAAGATCTTGGCTCTCTAAAATATTTTCTAGGGATAGAAGTTGCTCGATCTTCGAAGGGCATCTTTCTTTCTCAAAGAAAATATATCCTTGATCTATTGATTGAGACTGGGCTGTTACGTTGTCATCCTTCAGATACTCCTATGGAAGCTACTACAAAACTTAAGGAGAAAGAGGGTGAACCTGTTGACAAGGGTTGTTATCAGCGATTAGTGGGAAAACTAATCTACCTCTCTCACACACGGCCTGACATAGCTGTTGTTGTAAGTTTGGTGAGCCAGTTTATGTATGATCCCCATTCCTCACATATGAATGCAATCCGTCATATTTTGCGGTATTTGAAGTCTGCTCCAGGAAAGGGAATTCTTCTCTCTCCCAATGGTCACCTGAAGATTGAAGTTTATACTGATGCCGATTGGGCTGGTTCTACTAACAGAAAATCTATCTCTGGCTATTGTTCCTTTGTGGGTGGGAACCTTGTCACATGGCGTAGCAAAAAGCAGAATGTTGTGGCTAGGTCCAGTGCTGAAGCCGAGTTTCGTGCTATGGCCCAAGGAATTTGTGAACTTCTATGGCTTATAGGATTATTGCAGGATATTGGTGTTGCTGTCCATCTTCCCATGTTGCTTTATTGTGACAATAAAGCCGCCATTAGCATTGCTCATAACTCTGTCCAGCATGATCGTACTAAGCACGTGGAGGTTGACCGACATTTCATCAAGGAGAAGCTCGAAGCCGGACTTATTTGTGTTCCCTTTGTGAAGTCTACTGACCAACTGGCTGATGTGTTCACTAGGGGACTAAATGGCAAGCTGTTTCTTCCTATCTTAGTCAAGTTGGGCATGCATGATATCTATGCTCCAACTTGAGGGGGAGTGTTAGATTATATGGGCCAGAATACTGTGGGGGTATTCTGGACTTTTTCTCCTTTTTTATTATGTCTTGTATGTGTGGTTTAGTCCCACATTGCTTATGTAATTATTTTCCATACCTCATTATGAATATAAATAGATGTGCTTGGGATGATAATTAACCATCCAAGCATTCAGCCTAATTCTGATCTCTTAACACCTGTAATTCGCACCTACAAGAGGGAAGGAGAAGAAGAAGGAGATACGAGAGAAATGATGAAGAGAAAGAAGGGAACCCCAAGAGCCACTATAGGATTCTCAAGAGTCCTATAATGGTCTAGTCCTTCAACTTATATTGCAAGAGGAAACCTACTAAGAGTGTAATTACAACCAAAGTCAAAGATAAGAACAACTCAACATTAAAGTAACTTACAATAACTTAACCACTTACAGTAACGACTTAAAGTAAGACCCTAACTCAACGCTAACAATGACTATGAGACTCCCCCTCACGGCACACTATTTAACAAAGGTCTTATCTAGGATGGAGCTGGTGTGTCACAGTCTTCATGCCCAATGTTCAGTTACTGAACAGTCAGGGGATAGCATGCCTGCCCCAGGCCACAGAAACATTCCAAATGCTATGTTTGCAAATGCTACATATGCCTTTGTTCTTGACATACCTTAGATGTACTTAGCGTTATCTGGCTTTGGAATAAAAGAAAGTATATTTTGGATAGTTCTTTATCTGATTACCCTTGGTAATGACCTGACAACTGTGGTATAAGGCCATAGAATTTATTCTGGAAGCCACTGCTTCCCTCCATTCTCTTCTCAAGTTAAAACCAATTCACTCCATTCTCTTCTTACCAGTTCTCTAATCCTGCTGTCTCTTTTGTTTCGGTAACTTGAGAATGCACATGTACTATTTTTATGAGAATGGTTTTGCTTCTTGTTCGAAACTTTCTGTCCAATGTTTCCATCTTAATGCCTTTGGAGTTTTGGCTGCTTGTAGTTTGCTTTTATTTTTCTCTAATTCATTGTTTCTTTTGCAGGAGTATGTGGTGCACTTTGTAGTCAAACTTCTGTCTCCTCCTGTACCCCCCAATTTTACTGGACCTGGAAGTCATTTAGTGGATTATATGTCAATGCTGAATGCTATTCTTTTTGGGTTGTCTTCTGCTGATGCTGAGCATATTCTTTCTTTGCATGGTTTGGTAAGGGAATCCCTTTTTGTGTTACTTCATATCTCTTGTATAGTTATATAGGATGTTTTTCTCATACTCTCTCTTTATAATTCAACTATAATAACTTCTCAGTAAACTCAATGTGCTACATATTGTTAGAAATTATTATACATATGTACTTGGTAAAAAGATATCAGGTTCAAAAGGGAGTCTAATGCAGCCTATCTAGCTTCAGTTGTACATGCTGGGTGTAGGTTAATTTCATTTTGTATTACCTGGACACTATTGTTCATGGGATGTTTGTCATGTTCAAACAGATAGTTGTAGATACTTTTTAATCTTTTTGTTACTTCTAATACAATTTATATGTTGTTTCTATAGTGTTAATGCCTTTTGAAAGTTCCATATTTTTGTTGAGCGATATCTATATCTGTAGTTGTTGACAAAACAGAAATAATGGAATTGCTTGAAAGATCAATTAGATCAGCCAAGCTATGTATTTATAATATAAAGAGTTACAGGTAAAAGACAATAATGGCCCTAGCATAGCCGACATAGCCAGAAACATCAAAGAACATAAAAATAAAGTAGTTAAAGACCAGAATATCCACACGGTATTCTGGTGTACATTATTCAACACTCCCCCTCAAGTTGGAGCAAAAATATCACACATGCCCAACTTGACTAAATTAGAATGAAACATCCTTCCTGGCAGTCCCTTGGTGAATATATCAGCAAGCTGATCAGTAGACTACACATAAGGAACACAAACAAGTCCTTCTTCTAACTTTTCCTTGATGAAATGCCTATCAACCTCAACATGCTTGGTGCGATCATGCTGTACCGGATTATGTGCAATGCTAATGGCAGCCTTGTTGTCACAGTCAAGGTTTAATATTTCGCGATATATCGGTATCTCGGGCCTACCAAGATACCCGAAATATCCGAAATATCGCGAAATATGCCCGAAATATTGCATTTTTTCTGTAATATTTCGGGGGTCCATCTCGGGGGGTATTTGGCCATATCTAGGCCTGAAACTTCATGGGCACCCTTATTTAAGCTAAATAAACACATTTAAACCATAAAATTGCAAAAATATGAATTCAAATTGGTGTTTTGGGCTTGCATCCTTGATTGACATACGGTCGCCGACCCTAATGTATAAATAGTTAAATACACATTGATTAGGCAGTTAAAGATATAAAAGAAATCTAAACAAACTAATTAAAACTCATAAGACATAATTCATAAATCATATTCTCATAAACTCCATAATAGATTAATAGTCAATAACTCAAAAGTCAAAACTCAATAGCTCAAATGCTTAAAGCCTTAAAGGCAATACACAAAGTGTCAAAGTCACAACTCACAAGTTCACAATTCAGTGAAATCACAACTTACAACTTACAAGTTACAACTTACAAGTGCTAATAATAGTTGTTGTGCCTCCCTGGATCAATCCCACTCATGCCCCGCTGGAGTCGACGTCCATTGTTCTCTGTTTGAAGGACATATGTGGACCACGGTATAGAATCAGAGAAGAAACGAGTGTAGTCATCCACAACTGTCATGTAAATGGAGTCATCAACATACTGTAGGTAACCTATCCTAAGATATATGCTAGGGTCACCAATCGATCCAGTCTGTGAAGAAGATGATCCAGTGTGATATGATGTTGGCGCCAGCGGAAGAGGTGTCGGCACTGGCTGCATGTATGGCTAGTGAGGTTGGAAGCTAGGCCCGCTAGGGTATGCAAAGATGTCATCTACAAAAGATGATCCAGTATGTCCTTGGGACTGCGACTGGGACTGGTAGTCATAGTCCCCTACCCCACTAAACTGCCCTTATGATCCATATCTATATCCACCGTAAGGTTGTGATGCACTATAATCCGATGACAATGGAGTGGTATGTGCGTCAAAAGATGGGGCACGCCAATGCCCAGTCGGTCCTCCCTCCCTATCACCCATACTCAAACCGCCAACAGAGCTAGATAGGTCATTAATGTCCATGTAATCAGATTGCAACTGTGTTTGTCGACCCCTACGCTTCCTGCTGTATGGTTTTAGGGGGCGTCCTGAGGATGGGGGTGTGGGGGCACGTGGTCCGTATCTTATGTGGCATGATCAAATTGTCTCTCCAGTTAATCGAACTGGCTCTACAGGTGCCGTATCTTGGCCTACCACATAACGCTCTCGCATGCCGTCAAAATCTTCACCACCACCACTACCACCATCACCATCACCATCACCATTACCACCACCACCATCATCATCATCTGAGGACCTAGACCAGTCTTCATCATCAGCAACATTGCCACCAGTGGGCTGGAATGGTATGGGTGAGGCTTCCCGTGCATGTATCTGACCCTTGTCAGCTATATAATCATCCACATCAGCACCAATCTCGGAAGCTATCACGAGGTCGGGCCTACCTCCCTCCTGATCCAACACTGGCTCACCTCTATCCCTCACCCAATCCACAATAGGGTCCTCATCGTCTGAGTCAACTTGAAAGATGTCAGCGAGATCAATAGTGCCCCTCTGTCCCTCATGTCCCATGCGTATGTGTTGCAGTTTCAGCCTCAAGTTGTAGTGCACATACACCATGTCAGATAAACGTTGAGACCCCAATCTGTTGCGCCTTTTAGAGTGGATGAGTGCAAAGGTACTCCAGTTCCTCTCACAGCCAGATGCGAAACATGTTTGGGCAAGGACTTTGATTGCTATTCTTTTTAAGTTCTCAACCGATTCCCCATACAACACCCAGCATTCAGTCGCATTACAAGTTTACAACAAAAAAGACATGTGTTAAATGTTGTTTCAACTTTCAAATTTCAATACATATGTAATTTAAAACTTAAAAGAATTACCAGCATCACCGCGTGCTCTGCCTTCTATCGCAGCATGAGTTCCAAAACTTCCCAATGCATCCCTAAATATTTTGATCTACACCCATGTGGAAAATTAGTAAGTACTTCTTCACTACTTGTTTGAAAGCATTAATAAGTTGAGTTTCCAAATGAATTGTAAGACTCACCTCATTGTTGCAAATTATTTGTAGTACACCATCTGGCTCCAACTTCTTCACTACTTGTTTCACAGCATCAATAAGTTGAGTTTCCAACCCAAGCCTATTGTTATATTGATACTTAGGGTTCAAGTAGTATGCTGAAATTTAACATATAGAATAGAGATATTGTCAAATGCATAGGTAATTAGTAAATAATAATACTATGAATGAATCCCTTCCCCCCCTTTTTCTTTGCAATTAAATTTTTATTCATCCAAAAAAAAAAAATAATACTATGAATTAGTTACATAAAATAAATTTACTCACCAGCCTTATGCAGTAGATGCATAAGTTGATTCTCCCAACGAGCATTGATGATATCCAAGAAGTGTTTGCTACTGCGAGGAGCCACACTGTAGACACTATCTTTCATCAAGTCCATTGCAGCATATAGGACTGGCATGGTTGGGCCCTTGAGAGCGAAGTCAGCAATATGTAGAACTTTAACTATTGACTCCAAAACTTTCACCACTTTGCTTAGTTTTGACCAGAAGTCCTCAGATGACATGGTTGCTTGTGCTTCCCTCCCAATTACAGTCTTGGAACCCTTCCACCCAAACCACTCCTCAGAAGCAAACATACTTCTCAGTCCGGCCTTCTTTGTCTCAATGCTTTTTAGGGCAATGTAGTTGGTGGCAAATCTTGTGATGCCAGACCTAACCAAGTCACCCCCACATTTTTCACTCAGTAGATTGAGTGCATAGGAGTGGTTGTATACAAAGTTGGTGACTTGTCTTGCACTTTCAACCACAGTCTTCACCAACTTTAACTTTCCCATATCCTTTAGCATTAAGTCAATGCAATGGGCTGCACAAGGAGTCCAGAAGAGCCAGTACTTACTGTAGTTCATCATCTTCTCACCGGCCAGCTTGAAGTTGCTTCCATTGTCCGTTACAATCTGGACAACATTCTCAATGCCCACATCTTTTTCCACTACTTCCTTTAACAATCTGTAAATGTATTTCGCATCCTTTATCTCTTTGGATGCATCCACAGATTTGAGGAACACTGTCCTCCCATCACAATAAACTATGAAATTGATGATGGACTTTCTTGTAGGCCCAGTCCATACATCTGCCATTATAGTCACCCCATATGTCTCATGTACTCATCAATCTCAGACTTTTGTTGTGGTAGATAAACATTCATTACCTCATATGGGGTGGGGCCCTTGAATCCTAGGCCAGCCTCTGTAATGGTATCTATCATGGTATCATAATGGGGGCCTTATGCAGTGTTTGCTGGGATGGTATGGTATAGCATCCACTTAGCTATTGATTCTTTAACCAATCCCTTCATCCCCTTCCATGCTGCTTTGATTCTTGGTTGACTGCTTCCTTTCTTCTTATGCAATTTAGGATCTGATGCTGATAGTGGTACTGGTACTGCTAGAGGTGTTGGGGCTGCCCTCACACTTAGTGATCTTCTAAAAGGATTAAAAGATCTAGAACCTCCAGAACTGCCAGCTCCTCCACTGCCTCATACTCTCTATCTCTGCTGATCATCTTGAAAACTTACTTTACTCCTTGAAACAGTCCGCCTAAAATCCCTAGGCTCCTCTGCTGTTTGTATGTCATCAAGTACTGCAATGTCCTTATCATCAGAGGAGGAGGAGGAGGAGGAGGAGTCATCATGGTATCGGCTTCCTCCTCCCATTGAACACCTCACTGTATCCTCAAGTTGTTCTCTTATCCTTTGCTTGTCAGCCTTCCTCTTCTTCTTTCCCCTCAAACTGTCACCAATTTCTCTAGCTACTTGAGTAGGCACCTTATGACAACCTACAACATCTTTAGATCCTCCAGTCAGATGTTGTTTAAGTCTACTGGACCCACCTCCCAAAAACTGCATGTGACAATAGTTACATTGGGATTTTCTCTTATCCCCATCAATGGGAGTGCCATGTAACCATGCAATGTCACCCCTATGCTAGCTGGTTGGTCTCTCTTGTTCCCTCTGTTCTCTTTGCTCCCTCTGCCCCCTCTGTTGACTACTTTCCCCCACCTTTTGCTTACCCTTCACACGTTGTCTATCATGATCCGCCATAATAATACTTGTATACTGCAATGTAAGTAACACAAATAATTAAAACACTTAATGTAGATGCACTTCAATTGACACTTTTAGATTACTAATACACTTGTATAGTTATTTAATATTTTTCCCCTAACCCTTATATTTTTCACAGAATTCAAAACAATTTTTTATATATAATGTTAATATAAATATTGACCTAACATAACAAAACCGAAAATTAGTAAACATAATATATATGTAATGCATTTCAAAACATGTAGAAATTACTTTCATATTTTTTCATTATTTTTTAAACTTAAAACTCATATTTTTCCTTATTTATTTCTTTTTTGTTTAATTTTTTATATATTTTTCTTAATTTCTGAAAATTAAAATAATTATTTATGGGCAGTAAAATAAATTCGACACCGTGAAGCCGTAGATCAACCATTGGTGTCTAACATATATTTAATTCATTACCATCCAAGTCATATTACCCCTAATTATTTCCTATTTTAGTTGTAGGAAAATGAATATTCCAAACCAGAAAATTAAAAAAAAAATACATATGAAAAAAAAATTTCGACATCGTGAGGCTGTAGATCGGCCTCCGGTGTCTAACATATATTAATATCATCACCATCCAACAACATTTGTACATAGTATTTTCAAAAAAATAGTTTTAGAGAAATAGGATTTACCTTAAATAGTGAAAAAAGGCTTGGAGGATGAGCTTAGATGAGCCTCCGATGAGTTTACCGGCGAAAATTCGACAACAAAGTGGTTGAACAATGAGTGGAGTCTTGGATGAGAGCTTGGAAGAGTGGAAGAAGAGGCAAAACACTGAAATTTCAAAGCATACGCAGCTCTCGGTCGAAATATCAACCAAAATCTGCGAAATAAGGTCTTAAAGCCCCAGCTCACGTGACACTTTAAGTGGTTTTTCAACATTTCGTCGATATCTCGTGAGTCCACGAGATATCGTCGATATCTCACGAGATATCGACGAAATATTGTATTTTTTCATTCGAAATGGTATCGCGTCTCAGATAGCTCGAGATTTACGAAATTAGGCTATATTTCGGCAAAATATCGCGAGATTTTGTACCATGGTCACAGTACAACATCATAGGAAGACGAATAGGAACTCCAAGATCCTGTAGCAAGCCTTTTAACCAGAGCAACTCATAAATGCCTTCTGCCATAACACGAAATTCAGCCTCAACACTTGAATGAGCCACCACATTTTGCTTCTTGCTACGCCAAGTGACAAGGTTGCCACCCACAAAAGAACAGTACCCAGAAATAGACTTACGGTCTGGGGAACCAGCCCAATCAGCATCAGGATATGCCTCGATCCGTAGGTGACCATGAGGAGACAGGAGAATGCCTTTTCCAAGGGCTGACTTCAAGTGGTGAAGAATTCGAAGAACAGCCTCCATATGAGAAGTGTAAGGATCATGCATAAACTGACTGACAATACTTACAGCAACAGCAATGTTAGGACGAGTATAAGAGAGATAAATCAACTTTCCCACTAGTCTTTGATATCTCCCTTTATCAACGGGTTCACCCACCTTTTCCTTGAGACGAACATTAGCATCCATTGGAGTATCTGAAAGATGACACTAACAAGCCAGTTTCAGCCATGAGGTGTAGGATGTATTTCCTTTGGGAAAGAAAAATGCTCTTGGAAGATCTGGCAACCTCAATCCCAAGAAAATATCGTAGTTTCCCTAGATCCTTAATCTCAAATTCCTGTCCAAGAAAGGTCTTCAACCTGCTGATCTCAACACAGTCATTGCCAGTAACCACAATATCATCAACGTAGACTATCAAAATAGTAAGTTTGTAATCAACCCTCTTTATAAAGAGAGTGTGATCTGCATTACTCTGCTTGTAACCCACTGAAATCATAGCTTTGTGAAACCGGCCAAACCATGCTCGAGGGGACTATTTCAACCCATAATGTGCATGCTTCAGTCTACACACTTTACCTCGATTGGTGTCACAAGAGAACCCTGGTGGAATGTCCATATACACTTCCTCATCAAGTTCTCCATTGAGAAAAGCATTTTTCACATCAAGCTGTTGCAAGTCCCATCCAAGATTGACTGCACAAGATAACAATACTTGAACTGTATTCAGCTTTGCAACAGGGGCAAAGGTCTCCTGGTAATCGATCCCATATGTCTGAGTAAACCCTTTTGCCACGAGGCGTGCTTTGTACCTATCCACAGTGCCATCCACCTTCTGTTTCACCACAAATACCCACTTACATCCAATAGTCCGTTTCCCTGGTAGAAGAGTCATAAGCTCCCATGTGTTATTTTTTTTCAAGGCGTCCATTTCTTCCATCATTGCTGCCTTCCACTTTCTATCTGCAAAAGCCTCCTGCCAGTTTTAAGGAATACGAACAGAAGAAAGAGAAGAAACAAAAGCACGAAAAGATGGAGAAAGAGAATCATAAGAAACAACATGAGATATAGGGTGTTGAGTGCAAGCCCTAACACCTTTGCAAACAGCAATAGGTAGGTCAAGAGAAGAAGTATTACCAGGTGGAGAAGTAGGTTCCGAATCCGGAGGTGGCAACTGGATGGGAACTTGTGTCATGGTAGATTGAAGCTGCTTGGGTCTGGGTGTGCTCCTTGCATAAACCTTCAAATTTGACGCATCAATCCTCCACTGAAATTCACCAATGTTTTTCTGGACTGGAGTGATCTCCCCCTGAACAGAAATTTCGGTAATCTCCCCCTGTGTAGGAATATCTCCCCTTGAAGTAAAGGGAAGAACAGGAGTAGGAACAACAGGTGTAGGAACAGCTGGAACAGCAGGAATAGACTCATCATATACATTCCTAAGAGGGGGTTCTATGGGCAACACATCTTCACTAAGACTCTCCCCCTGAAGAGGTGGGGACGAATAATAGGAGAGAGACTCATGAAAGATAACATCTATACTAACCATGGTACAGCGGGCAGGAGGATAATAACATTTGTACCCCTTTTTGGTAGCAGAATAACCTAAGAAAATGTAGTGGAGACTACGAAGCTCAAGTTGCCAGGAGATCTAGTATCCCTAGCATAACACACACCCAAAAGCTTTGGGAGGAACAACAAAAAAGGAAGAGCCATGTAAAAGCTCAACAGGGGACTTGAATCAAGAACCCAAGTGGGCAGCCTATTAATCAAATAGGCCGTAGTAAGGACAACATCCCCCAATAAAAGGAGGGAACATTCCGAGCAAACAAAAGTGCTCTAGCCACTTCTAAGAGATGGCGATTTTTTTTCTCAGCCACACCATTTTGAGCTAGAGTATCAACACATGTAGTTTGGTGTAATATGCCATGGGCAGCAAGGTATTTTTGGAATTGACCTTCCATATACTCTGTCCCATTGTCACTTCTCAAGATTTTGAGAGTGGCATGAAATTGGGTCTGAACCATGCTATGAAAATGCTGAAAACATGAAAAAACTTCACCTTTAGTATGCATGAGGTAGACCCAAGTAAAACGAGAATGACAATCAATGAAAGTGACAAACCATCGAGAAATAGGATAATTGGAACGTGTCTATTTAGCCAAGACACAAGCCTCACTAAAAAATTCTTCCTTATTACAATCTTTAAACAAAGCTGGAAATAAATGGGATAAGGTGCCTAAGGGGGGGATGTCCTAATCTAGAATGCCACTGGTGCAATTCAGAGGAAAAAGAAGAATGCTGACATAATTGGGAAGGCAATGCTTGTTGCTGTCCATCATCAAGAAGATACAATCCACCATGCACTCTACCCAATCCAATCATCTTCCCCGAGTCCAGTTCCTGAAAAACATAATGAGTGGGAAAAAAATGTCACTTTGCAATTCAAATGTTTGGTAGTACTACTAATAGAGAGAAGATTAGTAGTGAAGTTAGGAATGTGTAAAATAGAGGACAAGGAAAGGGAAGGGGAGCAACCTGTGGACCCTTTACCAGAAATAGATGAGAGAGAACCATCAGCCACTCTAACTTTG
Source organism: Telopea speciosissima (assembly GCF_018873765.1). Classification (NCBI taxonomy): domain Eukaryota; kingdom Viridiplantae; phylum Streptophyta; class Magnoliopsida; order Proteales; family Proteaceae; genus Telopea; species Telopea speciosissima. The sequence continues at coordinate 59,964 of NW_025317480.1, forward strand.
TCCTTGCAAGAAGTAGGGGAATATGTATGGAAGAGGTTAGAATAACCTGTCATGTGATCAGTGGCACCACAGTCTATAATCCAAGGAGTGGAGACAACCGATGCACAGTGACCAGCAAAGGAAATACCTGAACGGGCAAAGTAGGAACCTGATGGAGTGGAGTAACTGGCAGGCATAGATGTAGTAGATGCAGTGGAAGACTGTAACATACGTCGTAGAGCTTGGAACTCCTCCTGGGTGAAACTATTTTCAGCAGTGGGGGTTGTAGCTACACTTTCAGTGTGATTGGCTTTGTTTTTAGGTTTAGCACGACCTTGTTTGGCCTCAAAATCAGCGGGCTTCCCATGTAGTTTCCAGCATTGAGCCTTAGTGTGATAAAGTTTTTTGCAATGGTCACACTTTACAGGTTCCTTTGCTGAAGCAGCAGAAGCCGAAGCAATATTTTCAGAGGAAGGAATAGAAGGGGAAGCAGTAGCAGCCTTTAAAGCTGATCTCTCAACCTTGGGGTTCAACATCATGGCAGCCTGACGTGTTTCCTCACTGTGAACATAAGAGGTCTCCTCCAAAGTGGGAAAAGGGACCCTACCAAGAACTTGCACACGTATGGGATCATAATCATCCTTAAGGCCAGCCAAGAAATCATATACCCGAAATTGGTCCACATAAGTCTGATATGCAATGATGTCGGCAGCAGTAGAGGGCTGAAATCTAGCATAGTGATCTAGTTGCTGCCATAAACTTTTAAGGGTAGCTTAATATTTAGTGACAGGCAACTCCTGTTGAGTAGTATTTTGGAGTGTTTTCCGGATTTCATAAACCTGTGCACCATTACCCAATCTCCCATAGGTTCCCTTGACAGTAGTCCATATCTGCGTAGCAGTGTCAAGGAGAAGGTACTGACTAGAAATTTCAAGTTGCATAGGATTGAGAACAAAGGACATGACCATAGCATCATTGGCATTCCATCGGTTCCTAGCTGTACCCTCTTCAGTAGGCTGTTTAGTGGTGCCAGTAAGGTGGCCAGTAAGGCCTCTGCCGGCCACAGTTAAAGAGAGTGATCTGGCCCACATGAGATAATTAGTGCCATCAAGTTTAATGGCAGCAACATATGGAAGAAATTCAGTCCTAGACTGACCATCTCCTTCAGAAGTAGCCGTCGTAACATCAGAGTCCGGCATAATGATGATAAATGTAGGGCAGAAATACCAGAAGAAGAAGCTGAATATTGGGTTTGATAACCCTGTCGGCAGCAGCAACACAAACAACCCTAACCCCCAAAATCGATAAGGTTTACGGAAAAACCTTGAAAGAGGTGATCGATTAGGGTTAGAGGTCTTCAAAAAGGTCTGAAAAGGGCTGAGAATACTGTCGAGTGCTCTTTGTGGTTGGAGAAACACACCCTCCAAAAATCAGAACCCCAAAATCGATATGAGTCAGGGTTTTGAAAAATCCTGAAAGAGAGATTGATTGGGGGAAGATGGCTTCAATTGTGGATGTAGGGCTGCAGTAGGTGCTGTCCAATGTTGCGAGAGAGGAACCTCCAAGGGTGAACAATCAATCTCCAGGAATAATTAGGTTTGATCTTCAAAGGGGAGGGCTTCCAAAAAATCGTAGAAAGAGAACAGGGCAGCAGCTATCGCAGATGAGAACTAAACTTGTATATCATTAATTGAGGTATGTAGAGGGCAGCAGCTAGATCATCTGATCACCTCATTAGTGCTGCCCTTTAAGCAAAAAGAAAAACCAGAAAAAAGGAGAAGAAGAAGCAAGGAGAAGGAGAAGAGGAGAAAAAACGATGGAGGGGAGAGGGGGGGAGAATGTTTTGAAACCTAGATCAGAGAATTTGGCTTTGATACCATGTTGACAAAACTGAAATAATGGAATTGCTTGAATGATTGATTAGATCAGTCAAGCTATGTATTTATAATATAAAGAGTTACAGGTAAAAGACAATAATGGCCCTAGCATAGCCGACATAGCTAGCAACATCAAAGAACATAAAAATAAAGTAGTAAAAGGCCAGAATACCCACACGGTATTCTGGTGTACATTATTCAACAGTAGTATTTAACTGTCTCAGCTTGTTTTGTTCATCAAAAAGAAAAAGAAAAAAAATGTCTCACCATCTTATTTTCGTGTTTATATACCGGCTAACTTATTATTTACATGTCTACAAGTGGGGGTGTTGGATGTTCAATAAAAAGAGAGTTCACTGAATTCAGAAGATCAGTTGAGTTCTAGGTGGGGATAGTTTCCTAGTTGAGCTAGTGGTGTCAGCATATGTTCTGGGGTGTATGGTTTTTCTTGACCAGCTTATGACCTTCTAATTTTATGTTCCTAATGTTTCACGTTTTATGCTTTTGTTAATAGTCCAACCCATATACATTCTTATGAGCCTAAATCTTATCTCTACAGGTTCCTGAAGTTGCTGCAGCTTTAATGCCACTTTGTGAGGCTTTTGGGTCACTTATGCCAACCTCAAGTCACAAATCAAGCATGGGTGATGAGATCTCAGCTTACACGGTATTTTCATGTGCATTTCTCTTTCTTCTTCGGTTGTGGAAATTCTATAGACCTCCTCATGAGCACTGTATCACGGATCGAGGATCCACAGGATCTGAGCTCACTCTGGAGTACCTGTTATTATTACGAAACAGTCGCAGTGCGTCACATAATTCTGCTCCTGTGGATAAAACTAATAAAGTTGCCCACCTGCTTGAATCATCGTCAGCTCCTCCTGTATATATTGACTCCTTTCCGAAATTACGAGCGTGGTATTGTCAAAACCAAGCGTGTATAGCCTCAACACTCTCTGGCCTCTGCAGTGGTAATCCAGTTCACCAAGTTGCCAATAAGATCTTAAGTATGATCTATTGGAAAATGACTAAGGGTGGGACCTTGTCTGGTAACTCAACACCTTCAAGCAGCAGCATTAGTGGGTCCCCTGTGAGTACTGGAGAAGATGTTTATCAGAGACCCATGCTCCCTGCATGGGAGGTTTTGGAAGCAACACCTTTTGTTCTTGAGGCAGTTTTATCAGCCTGTGCCCATGGTAGACTTTCATCTCGGGACTTAACTACAGGTTTGTTGAAGACTTTTGGTTATAGCATCAATCCCTTATCCCTTCTTCCCCCTCCCCCCCCCCCCCCCACCAAAAAAAAAGGAGCTTGTCCAGTTGTCCCTTTTAATTCCCATTTTCCTGATGATGCTCTGTTGTCCATTCCATTTGGTTTTTCAATGTTTTTAGTTTTCTAAATCAACATGCTAGAAATTATGAGAAATATTTCCTAATGGTCCGTAACAAAATGTTGGAGCGGTAGGTGTGGCAAATACGAAAACAAGTGTGGAGTGTTTTCTGTGACATTCTAACACAGCCAGCCAATCCTAGTAAGGATTGGATTGGCTACATCACAGGCCCAGTTTTAAGGAGATCTTCCAGCCTCTCTGCGAAAGCAGGGGTAAGGCTGTGTACATTATGACCCTCCCCAGACCCTGCAGTGGCGGGAGCCTCTTGGTACGCTCTTTTTTTTTCCTGACAAACCAGGTGTTTATAGCTTGCTGCTTTTGAAAATCCAGCAGCCTGTGATGGGGAAAGAAAGAGAAGAGATAGGGGGTTTGTTTTGGAACTGCAAACAGTACCGTGAATAGTAATGTGAAGAAAAGAAAAGAGAGAGAGAAGATGGGTAGGGGAGAAGAGTTCAGAGCTCACACTTTCCAAAATAAAATTCTATTCAGCTGTGGATTATGATAGGAGCTTACATCCTTGTATAAAAAAATCAAAAGTGGAAAAATTCTAATAGAATTAAATAACCACTAGGTAACTTAATGGACTTAAACAGTAACATTGACTCATAAAAAGACTCCTAATCTCTCTCTTATACTGACTGAATGAAGTAGACTCAAAACAGTACTCTATCTAGCTAATAAATATCGTAATCTAACCCAAACACTTGACTTAAAACACTAGTCTTGTAGACCCCTATAGACCTACAGTTTGGGGCTTATAATTGGGCTCATTACAAGCAAAAACACTTGAAACAAAACCCATAACCAAGTACAAGCAAAATAAGACCAATTTTTTGGGCCAGGCCTACAAACATCCTAACTATTGCATCCTCATCATCCCCTGATGCCTTGCAGGCTTGAGGGACCTTGTGGACTTTCTACCAGCTTCACTTGCAGCTATTATAAGTTATTTCTCTGCTGAAATTACTCGTGGTATTTGGAAGCCTGTCTCAATGAATGGAGTGGATTGGCCTAGTCCAGCAGCAAACCTTCTTTTGATTGAATCGGAAATAAAGGAAATCCTTGCTGCTGCAGGGGTTGATGCTCCCAGCTGTTCAGCAGGTACATTCTAACGTGCCTTTATCTTCTTGTATCTGTTTCTGTATGTTTGTTTTGTTAACTGATCATTTAATTCACAAGGTTGAACCAATATATTTGGCTTCCAAAGATCTCTATTGTTTCCTCACTTTTCCAGGGTTCTTGATGTAGGACAGATTAGGACAAGATTTAAGTGCTGAATTAAAAGGAGGATGTGGTGGAAAATAATCAGGAAAAGTGGTTGATTGTTTCTGTAGTTTTTCTCAGACATGTTAGGAAGAAACTTATTCTGCTAGTAGGCTAGGTAATAGGATGAAAGAAATTGGGAATGATGGGCATTGTAAGTTTGCCTCAGGTTTACTAGGTGCACATGAGTTCAATGGGTTGGAGAGGTAAATCTCATAAAACTACAAAGAGTCAGTTGGCTAATGGGATTAAAGAAGGTTTAATTGTGGCTCCACTAAAAGGTTGGTTAAGTAGGAGAATCTTAAAACCGTGGTCAAAATGTGTCATAGTAGTAGACAAACTGAGGTTAATTGTTCTGGACTTTTGTCCATGCGTGGGGGCAAAACCCCATTCAGATAGTAAATCAGCTATGATGAAGAAACCCTGCGACGCCGTTGAGGAGCAGCCCGGCTAATGTAGTCCTAGATAGGTAGGAGACCTACTAGGAGCCAAACAATAGGATCAAATAACAAAAGGAGTTGCTGGTTCAAATGGACAGCACTAGGATTTAGGTCAATTCCTAGGGTTTGGGTTGGATATTGGGAAAGGGGTTTAAAGGGTATTAATGGGCAGGTCTAGGGGGTCAATATGATATAAAAATAATTGGATTTGGGAAGGTTTTAAAATTCTGCAATTCTGGACAGAATTAGGTTGCAGGTTTTGGGTTTTAATGGAGTGGAGGAATGGAGGGGTTATAGTGGAGACTAAGGGCTAGGGTTAAGGTCGAGTGTGGGGAATGATGTGGGGAATGTAGGCTAGAAGTAGGGTTTGAAAGTGAAGGCTAAATCTGGAGTTATGGGGGAATCCTGGTGGAGGTAGGAATGCAGGTTTAATGGAGAATTAGGGTTTGATGGATGGAGGGGACTGTGGATTAGGTCTAAGGGAAGATGAAGGATGATAGAAGAAGGTTTAAAATAAGAAAACAGGTTCAAACTCACTGTATTGCAGGATAATGGCAGCAGCTTGATGATTTGAAAGAGCCTCCCGAACTTCATGTTTGAGTTAAAATAAAACCGCAAGCGTACAGGTCAATCGTAGCTACGGGTCGAACACGAGGAGATATACGCCACTCTATTTAACTAACTTAAAAGTAATGCAAAGTGAATCAAATTAAAGTGTTTAATTAAACTAATTAAACTAACGAAAATCAATGCATCCTAACTCATAAACATCTAACAAAATTAAGGGATTAAATCGGCGTCCTAACACATGAGCATCTAACCTATCAAACTAAAGCGAATTGAAAGGAATAAAAATACAGCCACACATACTAACCACATAAAAAGAAATAAGGGAATAAAAATGCATCCATAAACCACAACCCTATAAAATTAAAATAAAAGAAATAGAGGGGGAAGAAGAAGAAGATAGAGAGAGATAGAGGAGATGGAGAATGAGATTGAGAGTTTAGATAGTAAAACCTGGATGTGCTTGTATGAATGTAATTGAAAAGCTTGAATACTTGCATAAACTTACCATGGCCTCTTCTTCTAAATCTTCAAGTCTTGTCATCAACTTAAGAACTTAGACTAGAAGGCTTAAAACCTAAACGAGAATTAAGAAATTATAACCCAATTGAAGACTTAAATTGAAATTAAAGCATAAACTAAACCTATTACAACCATTAAATGAAAATCAAAAAGCAAACTAGAACTTAGAAAAGCCAAAAATCACAACTTAGAAGGAGAAGAAGAAAAGAAATTTCACTAAGTGAATGAACTAAAAATTACACAAAAAACTGAATTAAAATTGAACTAGAAACTAACTAAAAACTAAACTAAAAAAAATTAACTCCTTACAACCCAGAGGGTAAGGGGTATTTATAAGAGGAAGAGAGGAGAAGAGAGAAGAGGGAAGTGTAGGAGAAATATTCTCTAAGAAAAGAGAATATTCTCTTCTCCTTCCTCTTTTACAATGCCTTGAATCCTAAGAAAAAAGAAAAAAATAGAAAGAAGAAGAAGAGAAGATTGTTTACATAGACCTTCTATTTCTAGAAAAGTAAACTTCCAATTCTAACAAGTACTTCCTTTTCTTTGTAGATATCTTCTCCAAGCAATAAAATCAAAGCATCTTTGATTTTTCAACTTTCCATAGGTGAGAGAATATCTTTCAAAATAAATCTATCCCAAGTAGAATTCCAGAAGTGCCCTTGAGAAGTTGGAGGAGAGAGAGAGTAAGGGTGATGACTAGGATTCCTTCAAGAATAAATAAAATACCCATTCTGTCCTTCAGAAAACGTGGAGCATGGGGTGCTTATATAGGCCTCACCATTGTGTTCCTTACGAAAAATCACCCAAAATAGACCCAAATTTCGTCCAATTTGGAGTTCGGGAGCCCAAGATATCTCAAGTTGAAGTTGGACTGTCCAGAGCCCTCCAAATGGAATCTTTCGGGTACAGGAAATATAACTTCTGGTCATTGCGTTAAGACCCCTAGAATCCGAACTTTCGCTTCACTTTGTCTCCGGCCGACTGTCAATAATTACAAATAAACCCCTACAGACCATTTTTGCGCTTCGTTACGGAAACAGCCGTAACTTCTTCGTTTCAACTCGGAATCAAGTGCTGTTTGAACCGTTACGAAGCTGACTCGATGGGCTACACATCCAAGCCATTAACACCTTTAAACAGCTTAAAAACATTTCTTTAGCATCATCTCTTCCATTTTCTCAAGAATTCACCTAAAACCTGAAAAGCACAAGAAAGCACCGAGTAACTCTGTCCAATGTGGTAAAATGTATGCTTTATGCCTTAAGATTTCACACATAAATGTGCTCATCAGATTCCCCCACACTTGAACGTTACTTGTCCTCAAGTAAAACAAAAACAAAAACTAACATAGAATGTAGAAAATCCTAACTCACTTTCGTAGGAATCACGGTTGCACTTAGCATGTGCAACAAGCCTTTAAACCCCTAGGGTACCCCTAGTGGACGAGTTGTGTCTCGTGGGTGTTTGCAGTGAATATATTCCCAAAATTCAATTGTAAATGAATGCTGTAAATTTTAATCATGGCATAAGTAGGACAGTGCACATAATCCCAAAAAGTGTTCAACTAAAGATCAAGGAGCCAAAGGTTCCCCCACACTTGAATTTTATCACCCCACATCAATTCAAGTAACAAGCATGCATCAAGTTCAAGGGATCTCCTCATATTTTCTGAACACTACTCACCTTCAAGTAAACCCCCCATAGCATCGATGGAACCAAAGACTTAGACATTGAGTAATGTTGACCATACTTTTTTTTTTTTCAGGCATTAAGACAAAAGTTTTTTTCTTTCTCAACCATAAACTCTATTTCTACTCCACTACTGTTCTCTGAATGACATGGTGGAGCATACACGTACACCCAAATACTTGGTAGCTTCGCTTTGCATATATCCATAAGACATTGAGACATTGATGCAAGAGTTTTTTTTTTGAGTTTCCTTCCAACGAATTTCGATCAAGTCACCCCGCTTCACGAGGCACAGTGCCTGTCTAGTCCCAAGGAATTCCACTTTCTTTTCTATTCCTTATTTTTTTTCTTTTTCTTTTTTTCATTCACTTCCACTTTCATGCCTTGCCTTGCCACAAACAAATTGGTCTCAACTACTAGCCAAAAGATCAAAGGGTCCATAAAACACATAGAGGAATCTAGCCATCAAATGAAATAACGCCCATATTTTTCAATTCAATCCCTCTCACCGGATACAAACCAATTACTGTCCTTGAAAAGGGATTTTTTATTATTTCGCATGCTAGGTTACCTAATTCCCTCTTTCTCTCGCTTTGCAATCAAAGAGACATATGCACAAAACCAAACTATTGTCACAATCAAAATTCACCAATTAAGCCCAACATCCCCCCCACACTTAATTCATGCAGTGTCCTCAATGCATGCATAAAAGAAAGAATAAGGACAAGGGAGGAGATGAAGGGGCTTACCAGATATAATCAACAAAGAGAATCATGAAGAGTCATGAGCTCTACAAAAAGTGCTAGGAGCAGCAACAGAAATCTCAATCCATGGCTCGTAAATGGAGAAATAGCTTCAGACCCAGAAAACACTCGACCATGAATTTTAGTAAAGCGAGAAATAATATGGAAGTTAAGAACAATTGAGAAATATTCAATAGAAAAATCTATCCTCATGGGACAATGGAAAATGAAGGCATTAAAACTCAGGCCATAAATCCGTCCCTCCTCTCCCGTTTGCAATGTAGAACACCTATCATTCTTTGAAAAACCAATCAAAAACGGATCACAATAAGCATAAAAAGGATTATGAATAACCTCATCTAAATAATCATAAAAATTGGAGGTTTACTCAAATCAATCCTGGCAATACAACTATCCGCTCTTTGCATAACTTGGTTTGCCAAATAAGGATCATGGAAATATGCTTGAAAGGCATTATGACTAACATTGTCCTCCTCAATAAAATCGTCAAACCTAGGAGGTTTGGACAAATCAACATGTGAGACAATGAAATCCTCAAAATGACAATTATCTAAGTTTTTCAAAGAGAGAGGGGGAGATCGAATTTCCTGGCTTTCTATGTTATCATGAAAATCTGATTCTAAATCAATAAATTCACTAGGCTCACTAAAATCAGAAATTTCAGGCAAAAGGTGGACTTCCCCAGGTAGCTCATCAAACATCGCTTCACTAATATCTTTAGGAGACTCAATCTCAACAAATAAATTGTCATGAAAAGCATCTTGTTGGGAGTGACTCTCATTAACCTCAAATTGGGGTGGTGGACTTTCAATATCATTAAACTGGGGATGGGGTGGTTCAGGCTGACTAGGTAATGTACCTGTTTCCTCCTCTTGCACCGTGGTGATCAGTTGAGAGAGTTGCTTCTCCATAGTATTTTGGCTTGTTGTGAGAAGATCTATGTATTTCTCAAGTTCATTCGATCGACCTCCTCACCCATGTTCAAATTCGGGGGTTGGTGGTATGGTTCAAGGAGAGGTGGCCCATTGAGATTCAATGGAGGGTTGGGCATTGGAGGACCATACTGACCATGATATTGGAAATTGGGTGGTCCAGCTTGGTTATTCCATTGATCCCACGAGAAATAGGGATGATCACTCCACCCGTGATTTAAGTGCCAAAAGAATTATATTGAAATTGAGGACTCACATTCTCATCACCATTGCTATCTCCATAAAAATTAGGGCATCCGTCCATAACATGGATAGTCTGGGGATGCGACCAATCAAAATTTCTCGAAAGCCCATAGTTGGGTTGGGGAGCAAAATTGTACTGGGATGATGCAAAATTGTTCTCTATCTCACTACTTTTGGCTTCCCTAACCTGTTTAAACATTTCTTCCAAAATCATGGTTGCCTTAGCATAGGTCCATCTTTCCCCCAAAGTCTTATAAGGAAGTGTATCTCCCATTATTTTAAATTAACCACCTATCCCAAATTGAGGTCTCCCATAAAAAAAAGTTTAAAGAAAAATAAAATACTAGAAAAAAAAATACTAAAAACAAGAGGGAGCCCAAGGTAGATAGTGCATCTATCCCTCAGAAATCGAAACAATGGTTCCAAAGCTGTAAGGTTGCCATATAGGTTGACAGCAAGGGAACCCGTATAGTCTTCACGAGCCACCTATGGGCGACTCCAAATGGATTCTGATGTAGGATGGAGGACTACTAGACGTTTATGTTTCCAACGCTCTCACTATGTCGCTTTCCTGTTATCAAGAGTGGTCACCTCCAAAGATAAGTCACATGCCAATCCAAACCACCCAACGAATCAAGGGGCACCAAGATTGGCTGGGTTTGGGCATATGAAGGACTTTAGATTGGGCGCACACTATTGAAACAGAAAAGAAACAAGAGGAGGTTTTCAAATTTTTTTTTTTTTTTTTTTGTTTTTTTAAAAAGAAAGAGGAGAAAGAGAAGAAACTAAAGCACTTCGAATTACTTAAAAATCAAAAAAATAAAGTGGTCAATAATCTCCCCGGCAACGGCGCCAAAAACTTGTTTGAGTTAAAATAAAACCGCAAGCGTACCGGTCAATCGTAGCTACGGGTCGAACACGAGGAGATATACGCCACTCTATTTAACTAACTTAAAAGTAATGCAAAGTGAACCAAATTAAAGTGTTTAATTATACTAATTAAACTAATGAAAATCAATGCATCCTAACTCATAAACATCTAACAAAATTAAGGGATTAAATCGGCGTCCTAACACATGAGCATCTAACCTATCAAACTAAAGCAAATTGAAAGGAATAAAAATACAGCCACACATACTAACCACATAAAAAGAAATAAGGGAATAAAAATGCATCCATAAACCACAACCCTATAAAATTAAAATAAAAGAAATAGAGGGGGAAGAAGAAGAAGATAGAGAGAGATAGAGGAGATGGAGAATGAGATTGAGAGTTTAGATAGTAAAACCTGGATGTGCTTGTATGAATGTAATTGAAAAGCTTGAATACTTGCATAAACTTACCATGGCCTCCTCTTCTAAATCTTCAAGTCTTGTCATCAACTTAAGAACTTAGACTAGAAGGCTTAAAACCTAAACGAGAATTAAGAAATTACAACCCAATTGAAGACTTAAATTGAAATTAAAGCATAAACTAAACCTATTACAACCATTAAATGAAAATCAAAAGGCAAACTAGAACTTAGAAAAGCCAAAAATCACAACTTAGAAGGAGCAGAAGAAAAGAAATTTCACTAAGTGAATGAACTAAAAATTACACAAAAAACTGAATTAAAATTGAACTAGAAACTAACTAAAAACTAAACTAAAAAAAATTAACTTCTTACAACCCAGAGGGTAAGGGGTATTTATAAGAGGAAAAGAGGAGAAGAGAGAAGAGGGAAGTGTAGGAGAAATATTCTCTAAGAAAAGAGAATATTCTCTTCTCCTTCCTCTTTTACAATGCCTTGAATCCTAAGAAAAAAGAAAAATATAGAAAGAAGAAGAAGAGAAGATTGTTTACATAGACCTTCTATTTCTAGAAAAGTAAACTTCCAATTCTAACAAGTGCTTCCTTTTCTTTGTAGATATCTTCTCCAAGCAATAAAATCAAAGCATCTTTGATTTTTCAACTTTCCATAGGTGAGAGAATATCTTTCAAAATAAATCTATCCCAAGTAGAATTCCAGAAGTGCCCTTGAGAAGGAGGAGAGAGAGAGTAAGGGTGATGACTAGGATTCCTTCAAGAATAAATAAAATACCCATTCTGTCCTTCACAAAAAGTGGAGCATGGGGTGCTTATATAGGCCTCACCATTGTGTTCCTTACGAAAAATCACCCAAAATAGACCCAAATTTCGTCCAATTTGGAGTTCGGGAGCCCAAGATATCTCAAGTTGAAGTTGGACTGTCCAAAGCCCTCCAAATGGAATCTTTCGGGTACAGGAAATATAACTTCTGGTCATTGCGTTAAGACCCCTAGAATCCGAACTTTCGCTTCACTTTGTCTCCGGCCGACTGTCAATAATTACAAATAAACCCCTACAGACCATTTTCGCGCTTCGTTACGGAAACAGCCGTAACTTCTTCGTTTCAACTCGGAATCAAGTGCTGTTTGAACCGTTACGAAGCTGACTCGATGGGCTACACATCCAAGCCATTAACACCTTTAAACAGCTTAAAAACATTTCTTTAGCATCATCTCTTCCATTTTCTCAAGAATTCACCTAAAACCTGAAAAGCACAAGAAAGCACCGAGTAACTCTATCCAATGTGGTAAAATGTATGCTTTATGCCCTAAGATTTCACACATAAATGTGCTCGTCACTTCACAATGCAAAGAGTCGCAGGAGTCCACCTACCCTTTACCACCTTGAGATCCACATGGATATACACTCACAATGAGCAGCAGCAATGGCAGCAAGTATAAAGCTAATTTTTATTAATCAAATTCTTATGTAATGCTGGCCTTCCTTACAAACTTATATAGAAGACTCAAAAATAGACTTAGACACTAAAAAGGAATGGCCTAACCCTATCCCTAACCTATTAGGTAACTTAAACTGACTAGGAAACTAGAATACTAAAAGGAAATAGACTCAAAACATGGCTGGACTTATAGAGTCCTAATCCAGCCCAACTTACATCACATGACCAATTAAGTTGTCACATGATCACTTACCCAAGTCACATGATCACTTAAATTGAACCAATTGGATGCAACCAATTTGAACCGGGTCAATTAAAAAACATAAAAATAAACTAAATATTCAGCTAATCCCGTATGCAACCTATATACCCATATTTTAGGCCCATAAAAGTGGCCTATTACATTAGAAACCCATGGGATCAAAGGCCCAACATGTATGTAACCTAACCCTAGACTTATTCCCATTGAAACAAGCCCTATTTGGTGATGAATCTGCATCAACTCTCCCCAACTTGAAAAAATTTGTCCTCGAATTTTGTAGTGATGAGGGGGAATCAACATGTGATCAGCAACTTTGACCATCCCCAAACAGAATTCTGGTGAAGCAGGAACATGGGGATAAAATCTTCAAGGCGTGGAGCTTTCTCTTCGAAGAACCATGGTGGCATAACAAACTCTATGTGTTCGTTTTCTGAATCAACAGCAACTGTGAATGTCCTGTCCATAGAGTCTTCAGTGTTAGTAACCTTCTCATCTAATGCTTGAGACACAAGCTCCACCTCTTCAAGAACAACATCTTGGAGGTCATTGTTCTCCTGTGGAATCACCTCTTCATTTACCGTTGTATCAGCACAAGGACTTAGGCTCTCTTGAGTTAAACCCTTTTGGAGCAGCTCTCCGACATGCTTCTTGAGTTTATCATGCTCTGTAGGATTCATTTTGTAGGCTGGCAGATTTGGTAAAGTAGAACCAGGCACCAAATCAATTACATGCTGAATATTTCTCAGCGGGGGTAACTCGTTTGGCAGCTCCTTTGACACTACATCAGAAAAATCATGCAATAGCTCCTTGATGGGCTGTGCTAACTTGACCTCAAGCTGGGCAGCAACTTGTTGTGTAACCACATCTAGGATCAGACCTGAATCATGGCTGGTCTGCTCAAATTCCTTCTGTGGTATAGCTAAGACTTTACTCTCACAATCTGTCCCCTTCTGGTTGGTGCGCATAATTTGTCGTTTGCGCATCTCGGAGGGTAGATTAAGAGGATTTAGAATGATCTGTTGTCCCTTGTGTTGAAACACACACTGATTTTTTCTTCCATAAATAGCAACATCGTTGTCATATAACCAGGGTCTTCCCAATAACACATCAGTCATTTGCATTGGGATGATGTCGCACCAAACCTCTTCAGCATAGTGTTAGAGTTGTAAAGGAACATAACACCTTTCATTTACCTCTAATTTCTTGCCATTCAGCAAAGCAACCTTGTAAGGTAGAGGATGCTTTTCACGCTTCAGATTGGCCTTCTGCACATATCTTTCAGAAACCACATTAACACAACTGCCACTATCAACAATAATCTGAGCAGTGCGTTCTCCAGCCTTCATACAAGTATAGAATATGCAGTTACGGCGCCAATCTTCACCTTCAGTTTCAACCATCAATGTACGTGCTACAACATGTACTCCTCGGGTATCTTCATAATCTTCACCCAAGTCTTCATAGTAATCAGCCCCATCATCACTATCATATGAGGGTAGGGCAAATAAACCTTGTTCATCTGGTGGAGGTGGCAGAACTGGAATGCCATATATATCCATGGCTTTAATACCAATTAATGTAGTCCTAGATAGGTAGGAGACCTACTAGGAGCCAAACAACAGGATCAAATAACAAAAGGGTCTGTTGGTTCGAATGGACAGCACTAGGATTTAGGTCAATTCCTAGGGTTTGGGTTGGATATTGGGAAAGGGGTTTATAGGGTATTAATGGGCAGGTCTAGGGGGTCAATATGGTATAAAAATAATTGGATTTGGGAAGGTTTTAAAATTCTGCAATTTTGGACAGAATTAAGTTGCAGGTTTTGGATTTTAATGGAGTGGAAAAATGGAGGGGTTATAGTGGAGACTAAGGGCTAGGGTTAAGGTCGAGTGTGGGGAATGATGTGGGGAATGTAGGCTGGAAGTAGGGTTTGAAAGTGAAGGCTAAATCTGGAGTTATGGGGGAATCCTAGTGGAGGTAGGAATGCAGGTTTAATGGAGAATTAGGGTTTGATGGATGGAGGGGACTATGGATTAGGTCTAAGGGAAGATGAAGGATGATAGAAGAAGGTTTAAAATAAGAAAACAGGTTCAAACTCACTGTATTGCAGGACAATGGCAGCAGCTTGATGATTTGAAAGAGCCTCCCGATCTTCACAATGCAAGGAGTCGCAGGAGTCCACCTACCCTTTACCACCTTGAGATCCACAAAGATATACACTCACAAAGAGCAGCAGCAATGGCAGCAAGCATAAAGCTAATTTTTATTAATCAAATTCGTATGTAATGCTGGCCTTCCTTACAAACTTATATAGAAGACTCAAAAATAGACTTAGACACTAAAAAAGAATGGCCTAGCCCTATCCCTAACCTATTAGGTAACTTAAACTGACTAGGAAACTAGAATACTAAAAGGAAATAGACTCAAAACATGGCTAGACTTATAGAGTCCTAATCCAGCCCAACTTACATCACATGACCAATTAAGTTGTCACATGACCACTTTACCAAGTCACATGATCACTTAAATTGAACCAATTGGATGCAACCAATTTGAACCGGTTCAATTAAAAAACATAAAAATAAACTAAGTATTGGGCTAATCCTGTATGCAACCTATATGCCCATATTTTAGGCCCATAAAAGTGGCCTATTACATTAGAAACCCATGGGATCAAAGGCCCAACATGTATGTAACTCAACCCTAGACTTATTCCCAATGAAACAAGCCCTATTTGGTGATGAATCTGCATCACCGGCCTCACGGCCAGGCTGCTCCTCCCCAGTCTTCCTCCCTTCTCCTCCTCTCTTTCTCCCCACCTCTCGCCCTACCTTTTTTCGTCCTCCTTTTCCTTTCCTCTTCTTCTGGTTTGGAGTCTGGCAGTGAGATTGGGCCCCTCCTTCCCCTTTCTCCTCCTATTTCTCTCCATTCCTTGCTTCCTCCTCTTCTTTCTCCTCTTCTTTTTCAGGATTTGGAGCTTAGTCTCCTCGTTTGGACCTGTGAAGAGCTTGTGGTCATCATCCTTGCTTGTCTGCAGTCACGCTTGCCGGCAGCCCCCTTGGTTTGTCCTTTTTATAGACATCTGCCTTGCAAATCTCCCTCCCGCTAGGCCTGTTCCCAGGCTCGTTGGGGTCTCTCTTGTCTAGTCGCAATGCTTCAGTGGCTTTCGACTCTGACAACTGCTCACTTTGCTGGGTCGCCTCCCTCGCTGGCTGCCTTCTTCGCTTGGCCTGCTCCCCCATCTCTTCGCCTCCAACCCCGTTTGCCTTCTCTCTTGCCAGATGTCTTGCATCGCCAGCGCCCTCTGTTGTCGCTTGGTCACCACACCACTTGGACTGCAGCTGCTTGGCCGCAAGCCTTCTCAATCAGTCTTCTCTCTGATCTGCTTGGCTCGCTCGGCTAACGCTGTGTACTGCCAGCTGCATAGTCTGCCTTTTGCAAGCTAGCCGCTTCGTCGTTGCCCTCTGCAAGGCCGGTGCCTCTCCGACGTGGCTGTCACCTTCGCTTGGCCTGCTTCCCGCTTGGCCGTGGTCCTCCGTAAGGCATGCACCCCTCTGCCACGGCTGTTCGTTTGCCGGTGATGCTCCATTTTCGTCTTTGCGGCTGGTCCAAGTTGTGCTGAGATAGTTGGTTTAGGGTTTGTGATTCCCTTCATGGAAATGACATGGCTGCCCTTCTCCCTTTGTTGGGCTTCTTAGCTCTTGTGGGCTTTTGTAATTCTTGGGCTTTTTTCTTTGGTTTTTGCCCACGTGGGATTTGGATTTTACAGGCATTGCCTTCTCCAGGTGGGCCTTGTAATTTGTTGTGGCTTTGTGCTCTTGTACGCTCTCTCCCCCCCCCCCCCCCCATTCTTTTCACCCATATGTGAAGGACTATAACCAAGAAAAACACACGCTGAGTCCATTTTGTGACGATTAAACGGATGAAGATAAGGATAACAGAGACAGCCAAAGACTTTGAGAAAACGATAGTCAAGGAGTTTGTGGAAGACCAATTGAAAGGGGGAAATACCTAAAGAAACCGAAGATGGCATCCGATTAATTAAATATACGGCAGTCTCAAATGCAAAATGCCAGTATTTATGTGGCACAGACCCATGAGCAAGAAGGGAAAGACCAGTCTCAATAATGTGTCGATGACGTCGTTCAACGGCACCTTGTTGCTCATGGGTGTGTGGCGCAGAGATGTGGTGAGAAATTTCAAGTTTGGAGAAGTATGTGGGGAGAGAGCGGTACTCACCACCCTAGTCGGTTTGCAAAGCCTTTATTTTTCTACCAAACAAACGTTCCACATGGGCTTGAAATTGAGGAAATATAGCAAAAACATCAGATTTGCGTACCAGGGGATAAAACCAACTATACTTTGTGTTATCGTCCACAAAAGTCACATAATACCGGTGTTCAAAAATAGAGGGAGTGGGCGAAGGGCCCCAAACATCACTATAGAGTTAATCTAATGGAAATAAACTTCTACTATGAGTTGCAGGAAGAGAAAGACGATTGGCCTTGCCCAATTGACAAGTCTTACAAAGTTTACTTAAAGCAGAGTTGTGAAAAGGTAAATCATTGATTTTAAGCATAAGTTTGAGGAGACGCTCATGCGGATGCCCAAGACGATGTTGCCAAATATTGAGGGAACTACGGAGAGCAGAATGTGCAGTTGGTGGAGTCCTGGGATTTAATTGATATAGGCCAGCTCTACTCGGACCTAAAAGCAGTGTTTCCTTGGTTACCTGATCCCTCACAAGAAAATGGGATGGGTGAAACTTAAAGAAAACATTATTATCTTTCGAAAACTGTTGAACAGAAAGGAGAGACTTAGAGATGAAAGGAACATGCAAAATATTGTGTAAATAAAAAGAACGAGAAGAAAAAGATGGAATGGAAGAGGAACCAATATGCGAGATCTGTAAACCCTTACCATTACCTATGTGCAATTGATTTGGTCCATAATAATCATCATATTGAGAAAGGGACTTGTTAAAAAATTATTTATCCACTTGTGTCCCCCTTTGGATGGTCCGCCGTGTTAGAGCTCCTGTATGATATACATATTGTTTCCTCCCTTTCCTACAAGGTCGGCCTTTTAGAGGAAGCGGTTCCAACATGGTATCAGAGCAGCCAGGGGTCACGGTATCGAGTCCCCTTGGGAGCGGGTAGGTGTTAAAAAATTATTTATCCACCCGTGTCCCCCTTTGGATAGTTTGTCGTGTTAGATCTCCTATATGATATACATGTTGTTTCCTCCCTTTCCTACAAGGTCGGCTTTTTAGAGGAAGCGGTTTCAACAGGATTGAATGTCAGGGGTGACATGGTGCGAGGCACCAGTGTCAGGATACCACGGGAGAGTAGTGGATGGGTACGGGGTGGGTAAAAGAGGGGGATTGGGGTGAAGATAAGTGGGAGGTGTTGCGATAGGGGTGGGGTAGGTAGGATAGGTATAGTGGGCTGCAGGGTTGGAATGAGGATTGAACGGGTAAGGGGAATTGATGGGGTAGCCAGGCTGAGAACGGTAAAAGCACCGGTCTGTGGAATGGTTTGCCTGTTTGCAGATGGAGCACCAAAATCGGCCATATCGTGTAGGCAATGTACCACGACCACGGCCAAAGTCACGGCCTCCACAACCCCCATGCCCACCATGACCCCCACGGTTTGGTGGAGAAGAACCAGGGGTGCCTGTTGGGGTGGAGCGTTGAACATTGTTGGCAGTGATTGGAGTGTTAGAGGCAGCAGCATCTGTCAGAGAGAGTTTCTTCAAGGATGTGCCATGAAGGAATTCATGACTCAAGAGCATGGCATGTAGATCATCATAGCTTATCGGGTCCTTCCGAGTGAGGAGGGAGGACACATTAGATTTAAATTCTGATTTAAGTCCTCGATAAATATGAAGGTTAAGCGCACCAGGGCGCAGTGGATGACCAGCTGCAGAGAGTTCCTCAGCAATGGACTTAGCACACTGCAAAAAGAGAGAAACGGGCTCGTCCAGCTTTTGTTCAAGATCAGTCAGGGCCATATTCAAAGACATCAAACGGCTCTCAAAAGGAGAAGAGAACGCCGAAGACAAGGTTTGCCAAATATTACGACTTGTACGCTTTCCAACGATGAGGGGAAACACCTCTTCAGAGAGAGATGAAACAAGCATGCTTCGAATCAACGAGTCTTGGCGACACCAAGCAGCAGCGGCAATGGGTTCCTCAGGACACGGGGTGGTGCCATCGACATGGCCAAATAAATTCTGACTGTCAAGAAACGGTTCTACTTGAGTTTGCCAGAAAATAAAATTCTAGAATGTGAGTTTTAAAGAAATTTAATGGTGAGCATGATTCAAGGATGGGGAGGAAGAAAGAGACATTGGAGAGGATGGTATAATAGGAGTGGTGGTGTCAGTGAGAGTGCCAAGTGCAGCATCATTAGCAGCAGTGCTATTCTCGTCTGCCATGAATGAAGAGAAGGAGAAGAGAGAAAGAAAAAAAAAAAAAAGAGATTAAGATGAGCTCGGTGGAGCTTGTTTGGCTCTTGATACAATATTAGTGTGAATAGTATTCCTTAAAATTATTCATGATCCCAAACGGATACATATACAAGATACATGATGAGATCCTAGATCTCTGAAACTAGGAAACCCAATATTGGTTGATAGAAGAGATCCATCCACAACCGATCAATATTTAGTTGCCATAGATAGCTTGGTCCATATCACATGGGATAATGAACCGAGAAAGGAAGGTAAATCATCTCCAATGGTCTTTCTCTCAATACTTTGGTAATGAATTAAGTTATTTATTCATACAAAAAAAAAATTCAGAATGATGGTAATAAATGTGTCTTAGGTTTTATGAGGTGAACATAGGTTTGGGGCTTAGAGTGGTAAGTACCCTCGTATCCAAACCCCAGATAGTAAATCAGCTATGATGAATAAAGAAATTCAGAATGATGGTAATAAATGTGTCTTAGGTTTTATGAGGTGAACATAGGTTTGGGGCTTAGAGTGGTAAGTACACCCATACCAAACCAAACACAATTAAACCATTAGTTTTCTTCCCTCATATTTCATTTTAAAATCTAAATTTTTTGTTACAAAATATTATCTTCTTGGGCTTATTGCCAACCCACCCCATGCCAAGCACTGTCCATTGCACACAGCCGATTTAACCCACCATCCGATCCAGAATGGACCATCACAAAACAGGTCGACCATCTGCTTTTATTTATTAAGAAGGAGAAATATCCATCATATTCTCCTCACTTTATTCTGAAAGGTATTTGATGTAAAATTTAGGCAGTGTTAGCAGGGGAAAGAAATGAAGAAAGGCAAGCATGTGGTTCAGTCCGGTCCTGTTTTGGTTCAGTTTTCTGGTTCAATGCTGGTCATGCAATTCCAAATCTTGTTCACCCATGAATCTCCAATAGCGGGGCTAGTTTGGAGTCCTATTTTCATATTTTATTTGAGGAAGGGACTACCCTCTAGGCTCGGCCCTACGTTGAGAAAATTTTATTGGTAGGCTGGATTAGGACTATTGTTAAAGTCGTGGTTACATACCACGATAGGAGGATTCCCCTCTGCTAAGAACCCTCTCTATCGTGGGTCTCTCTCTCTCTCTCACTCGATGTCTATCTCTCTCTCTTATCTCAACTCCTCTCTATTCTGATGTGTTATGGCTGTGGAATAGTATTGATCCTACCATTGCTGCCAATGTCATTGTTGAATAATGTATACCTGAATACCGTGGGGTATTCTGAACTTTTTGGGGTCTTATTTTTATGTTTTTATGTTTTTATGTACCGCCAACTCTCTTAGTAGAGTCGGCTAGAGTAGGAACAATTCTGTCCTTTAGGTTATAATCTTTTTCTTATAAATATAAGAGCTTGCTTGATCATATTGATCATTCGGCCCATTCATTAAAATTGTTTTTGTTAGCATTTTTTTTCTACCTTGACCATGGCCTCGCCCAGATGAACCACGGCCTCTACCAACAATAAAGCCTGAATTTTCCTTAAGAGGTGGTGAAGATTCCACTTTGGAGGTAGTAGATGTATGTTGAAGCCATTCATTAAAATTGTTTTTGTAAACAACTTTTTTCCTTTTTTTTTCATGTTTCATACAACTGTAAAAGGTGTTGGAATGATCTGAAGGAAAGTCTTTCAAGGGAAAAAAAATTTCACACACATTTGAGTTGTATGAAAAATTATTCAATTGTAAGCAGGGTGACAAATCCTTGAATGAGTATTTCAGCAGTTACAAGTAACTGATTGAAGAACTCCAGGTACATCAACCTCTTACCACTGACCAGGAGCAGTTGAAACTGTAAAGAACCGCTGACTTCATTCAAGGAGAGGAGACAAAATGTAAAACGGACCGCAAACTATAGGGCGCGTGCTATAGAAAGACATGTGGCTGTGGAATAGGACGGGCACATATATCGAACCTGCCCGACCTTCTCACAGATACCCCTCGCAACCAATGTGAGCTAGTAGAGGCCGGAGGTCCACTTGCTTCTAACGTTCTGCACCTTCTAACATCCATCTCAAAATGAGCTACCTCGTTATGTTATTTGCTTTTCTTCTTCATCTCCTTCTGGTCTACACCCTGATTATCAGGCAGTTAAAAGCCAACTTCTGGTCTGCGAGAAAGTACCTTCCCTGAATGAAACTTTCTCGTCTTCAACATACATCTACTACCTTCAAAGTGGAATCTTCACCACCTCTCAAGGAAAATTTTGTCTTTATTGTTGGTAGAGGCCGTGGTTCATCTGGGTGAGGCCATGGTCAAGGTAGAGGTCGTGGCCGTGGAACTGTTGGTCGTGGTACCACTGGACTCAAGGAAAATTCTGCCTTAGCTTGATCCCTCTCTAGATCACCCTCCTAGGGCTCCCTCTACATTTCTAATGGTCGAACTAAGAAAATGGATAGGTTGGCCTTTGCAAGGAGTCTCCTCCGAAGAACCCCGCCGTACGTCTTCCATCACCATTACTGATGATGTAGGCTACTCGTTCAAGCAAGAAGTCCATTTCTAATTGTTTCCCCCTCATTGTTCAGTCTGCAAGGTGTTTGGCCATGATACAAAACCTGCTCCCCAAGGTCGACTGTTGCCATGGACCAACCCATCACCACTTGCATCACTGCCTCTGATATCGCCGCTTCTGGTATTGACTCCTTTGACCCCAACAACCCTCACCGTACCATCTACCCCCCTCCCCCACCTTCTCTAACTCATCTTAGCCATCTTCCCTCACCTGGGCATCACTCCCGTAGCCGAAGCCGTTGGAAAAGCCGCCGTCAGAAAACTCACCACTGGCGTCGTGTATGTCTTCATGAACAACCTGCCTCAGGGTCCCTTTATTGGCCACGACGTTGTTCATACCTTCTGACCATTGATCAATAACCCTATTAGGACCATTGGAAACAACTGTTGGGATATCCACGCATAAAGTGAAAAAAATAGTCCCACATCGGATATGAATGGGGATGTCTGGTAGGGGGGATATTGTTGTTTGGTCTGCCTTCTCTACTGGCCTCTTCAGTTCTAAATCAGCTTGGGACCTCATCAGATCTCACAGCCCTTCATCTCCCTGGTGAAAATAGTTTGGTTCAAGGGCTTCATCCCTCTCCACAACTTCACTGTTTGGCGGGCCATCTCCAACTGCCTCCCATCACAATCTTTTCCCATGCACCGCGAGATTCCAGTAATCCTTTCGTGCTGCCTCTATTGGAATGCTAGGGAAGATGTGGATTACCTCTTTTTTGGTTGCCCCTTCTCCTTTGCAATTTGGAAAGGTCTCCTGAGTAAATTCTAGCCGAGTAGAAGAAGAGTCCTTCCATTAGCTAGAGAGTGGATTTGGGTGGATATGACATATGCCGGCAACTCTGTCTGTAATATCGTCCGCAAGCTTGCTTTTGGAGCCACAATCATTCATATTTGGATGGAGCATAATCTCAAAAAAAGGTCCTCTACTACTAGATCCTATGAGCTGATTTGGAAGTCCATTTCTTTTGAGTTTCTAGCAAGCTATATTGGGTCTCCTCTCGTAGAGTAATTGATTCCCCAAGGAATATTGTTGTTTCTTGGGGGTTGGGTTTTACTTTGCTTTGTATAGCTCTCCTGTATTGTTCCTTCCCCCTCCCCCTCCTTTTTTTCTTTGGCGCTTTGTTTCCCTTTCTCCTTTTGATAATGAATTATTTGTTCACCCCAAAAAAATTGTGATTCCTTTACCCAGTGATTATTTATAGGTTTTGAATATTTTGCTGCATTTGGTGTTAAAGCAAGATGGCTAGTTGACGGAGTAGCTAGGAAAGTAAGTATATTGGTTTTTCATTGCCAAGTAAAATTAGCTTCAGTTTGTGTATGCTGATAATGAATAGCACAAACCTAATTTGTAATTATTTATACACTTCAGCAACTCATATCCACGGAGTGAGATGATGGATTTTAGGGTGATAAAACTAGATATGAGAGTTGAGTAAACATTAGCCTTATATTATTATTGTTGTTACTATTTGTTTAGGCAGTGAAATGTGTTGAGAACTCCTAATCTATTCATTGTTCTGTTTTTCCTCGATGATTTGATATAAATAATATTAATGCATTAATTATTTGAGATTATTTCCTTTTTGGCAGTTACACCTGTGATGCTTCCGTTGCCGATGGCAGCTATGGTTAGTTTAACCATAACATTCAAACTTGACAAGAGCTTGGAATACATCCATGGTGTCGTTGGACCTGCTTTGGAAAATTGCGCATCAGGATGCCCTTGGTCTAGCATGCCAGTTGTTGGAGCATTGTGGGCCCAAAAGGTTCGTAGGTGGCACAACTTCATTGTTGTAGGATGCTCCCGGTCTGCCTTCAAACAGGACAGAGAAGCCGTTGCCCAGCTTCTCAGGAGTTGCTTCAATTCTTTCCTTGGGTCAACGCATGACACCAGCTCCCACATGACTGATCAGAGGGGTGTAAACGGTCTCCTGGGCAGCACCATTGATGCTTGTGGGCTCCGTCCTTCCATAGCTCCTGGTTTCCTATACCTCAGGACTTGTAGGACAATACACAATGTCCAATTTGTGAACGATGTGATTGTAGAGCTCGTTGCTAAGTCGGCCCGAGAATTGGCGGATAGGTGGGCAGGTGCAGGCTCGTCTCGGTTGAAGTCTTGTCAAGAATCACTTGCAACTGCTGTGGCGAGAGCAAAGCAGGTGGCAACACTTGGTGCGAGTCTCTTGTGTGTGGCAGGTGGGGTGCAACTGGTCCAGTTGTTGTACCAAGAGACCATTCCAACATGGCTACTCTCGACTAGGGAAAGGAAATTAACAGAAGCGGTTTCTGTGTCTAGAATTCTGGAAGGGTATGCCATGGCTTATCTGTTGGTACTATCAGGATCCTTCATTTGGGGGGTGAGGGAAACATCACCATTCTCTAGACGGGCCGGTATTGTTGGGATACATGTGGATTTTGTGGCTGGGGCACTGGAGGGGAACATATCGCTGGGTTGTCATCCAGCCACTTGGAAGTCATATGTATCATGTTTTGTAGGTTTGGTGGTTAGTTTTGCTCCGGCTTGGATACAAGAGGTGAAGTTGGAAACGTTGAAGAAATTAGCAAATGGGTTGAGAGGGTGGCATGAGTTTGAGTTGGCTCTTTCTCTTCTTGAAAGAGGTGGGCCTGCAGCAATGGGATGTGTAGCAGAGCTAATACATATGATGAACGATTGACATATCATTTTGACATTTTGACATTTTGACATTTGACGGAGGAGAGGGTTTAGTAATTTAAATTAATTAGTTCCATTTAGGCATTTACATTTAAATGGGATGGGAGGGAGGTGGGCATCCGCATCCGCATCTCATGTAGTGACCATGTCAATGTTCAGTCTATATATTGCATTTGTTCCTGCCATATTTATCCATGTTCAGTCTATATATTGCATTTGTTTCTGCCATATTTATCCATGTTCAGTCTATATATTGCATTTTCCCTCTCTGTTTTTAGTAACAAAATAACTGCCATATTTATCCATGTCACAGACGTGTAAAAGTTTCATGTAGGAACCTTTTTTTTCGTTTATTCCCAAAGATAGTTAAGGGAAATTTTTTCACTTTTTATAAAATATATTTCACTTGCTAGAGAAATATCTGCATTTCACCTTAACCAAATGGCGCCTAAAGTTTCGAACTTTTGATAAAGGGTTAAATATGCATGCACCCCTAAGTCGTTCAAAAATTCCACATGCACCCCATGCTTTTTTGACAATTCCTCAGACATCCGTTGATAATTCCACGTGCATCCCTTGCTTTTCAAATTAATCCATATTTAAGTCCTACAGCAAATATCAGGACGTTAAATGCTAATTGCTACAATGCCCTGCTGCTCTGGCGAGTCGCCCATCTGCTGCTCCCTGACCAATTGCTGCTCCGGCGACCACCACTTGCTGCAGGTAAATTCTTTTTCTCTGCTTCTTCTTCTTTCTCTTCCGGCAAGTCCAGGTTTATTCAAGAATCGTAGGAAGGTAAGAGTCCAGGTTTATTTGGTTCTTCCCACGCTTTCTAGTTTCTATCCCAGTCCAAAGGATCTGATTGGACTGTTGCTATCCCTTTGTTCATCGGCCAACCAAACAATGAGGGATTTGTAGAGGAAGCTCTTGACGCGATTGAGTTGATGCACCTCTGCGGAATGTTAAGGATTTCTGTGGAGGCAGGAGTGCTTCACAGGATTTCAAGGTCTTAATGGATTCTTCGATGTTTCTGAGAATTGATTGGGTTAAGAAACTTTCAGTTTTGGAGATGAGGTTATTTTCCAAAGTACTCTTCCATCATTTCGAGATACTCTCCGGCACAACGAAGGGGAGCTACATCGGAAGCTATGAGGTCGATCTTCACTCCATAGCAGAACTTTGTCGCGGTCTCGAATGCCTGAGAACCACCCGGAAATTCTGGAATAGAGATCTCACAGGGCTCCTCTAAGATATCATCTCTTTCTCCATCCTCCTCTCCTTCTCCTAATACTTGAAGCTCTAGTTCTGCAGCAGAACTTCGTCATCTTCTACTAGGATTGTTTGCTTGCTCAGTAACCAGCTGATGAAGCTTTCTAATTTTCGATATTAGAGGAAACTAAAAGAAAGAAAAAAAATCATATTTTCAAGAAAAATGAAAATTTTGCATTCAAAGAGGAGAGAACTTATGAAAGGTTTGATGATCACTGACCTTATGGAGATGGAAAGTCATGTTTTCGACTTTGATGACAATGTCGCTAGGCAACCCCGTAGTACAAAACCTGCAAAATGCGGTGAAGACTATGTTCATAGACCAGTAAGACACAAACGGAGAGAGAAAGAGAGGGGGTAAGAAGTATGAACCTACCATGCCTGTCCTTTGGAGCTCGATTTTTCAATATCAGGCGCCATTTTCTTAGGAAATCCTAGTTTTCCTCAGA
>NW_025317481.1:0-86007 GCF_018873765.1 Telopea speciosissima
GGTTCGCCGCCCTCTCGGTCTCGATCACGAGATCCCCTGTCTTTGTCAATCTCTACTTTGCTCCCAGGGTGCTCTACGAGAGCGTCAACGGCGGCCTGCGCACCCGCTAATCACCCCAAAAGCTTCTGCCTCTGTGTTGTCCTTCCTCCACTTTTGGTAACGAAGATGAGACCCCCCCGTTGACAACTTCCAAATCCCCCCCCCTTTTTAGCTCTCAACCTTCCCAAAAAACCCATCCCAACTTTCCACGTGGCCACCATCACCCTCACCCTGTCCTATCCTACTTAAACCCAGATACCTCCCACCCGACCCATATACCCGCCTCACACCACTTATTCCCCATTCCCCCTTTTAACCCATCCCGGCCTATCTCAACCGAACCAGCCCTGGACCCCCAAACCGGCTCATCTGCACCCACCCAGTCAAACCAAACCCCCCCACCCCCCCTCCCCGTTGGTCTGCTACCCCCCGTTAAGGAATATCGCCTCCGACCCCGCAGTGTCCCACTGGGGTCTAGAGTTACCTCCTCCATTGGTTTGCTGCCCCCTCCTCCTCCCCTCTCATGATCCCTTGGACCATTTGGAACGTCTGTGGGCTCAATGCCCT
Organism: Telopea speciosissima; assembly: GCF_018873765.1. Taxonomy (NCBI): domain Eukaryota; kingdom Viridiplantae; phylum Streptophyta; class Magnoliopsida; order Proteales; family Proteaceae; genus Telopea; species Telopea speciosissima. The sequence goes on from NW_025317481.1 coordinate 607, forward strand.
GGCTAAGCAAGCTGAAATCCGAACCTGCCTCAAGTCCTCCAAATCCCCCCTTTGCTGCCTCCTTGAGACCAAAGTGCTCGAGCACAATTCATCCCGCATTGCTCACTCTCTTGCCCCCTCTTGGTCCTTCCTCTCCAACTATGACCACTCTCCTTGTGGCCGCATATGGGTTTTGTGGGACCCCACCAAATTCCATATCTCGGCCTCCTCCTCCCAATTCATTCACCTCAGCATCTTTGACCACCTTCATAATCATCTCTTCTTCTTCACCATGGTCTATGCCCTCAACTGCCATCCTAATAGGATCCCCCTCTGGGACAACATCAGATCTATTTCTTCCTCTGTTGGCTCCTCTCCTTGGGGCATTAGAGGCGACTTCAATGTCGTTCGTTTCTCCAGTGAAAAACTGGGTGGTTCCCCTATTGACCACCAAGCAGTTACTGCTTTCAACTCCTGTCTCGATGACTCTGGGCTAAACGACCTCAGATGGTCGGGTGCTGATCTCACTTGGCACAACAAGCGCTCTGGCCCTGACAGAGTTGCCTGCAAACTTAACAGAGTCCTTATCAATGACCCTTGGCTTTATTTCCTTCCTTCCTCCTATGTCTCCTTCGACCTCCCTGGCCTTTCTGACCACTCCCCCATTTCTCTCTTTGTCCTCCCTTATCTATCCTTTGGTCCTAAACCTTTCAAATTCTTTGACATGTGGACCTCCCACCTTGATTTCCTTCCCCTTGTCCAATCTGCTTGGAATATTCCAGTCCATTCCTTCTCCTCCCCTCTCCTGGCCTTCTCCAAAAAACTCAAAAATGTCAAGTCAGCTCTCAAAGCTTGGAACTCTTCCACCTTTGGCAACATCTCCTCTCGGATCGCCTCTTGTTGGGACACCCTCTCCTCCATTCAGCTTCGCCTTCAGGCTGATCCCCTCAATGCCTCCCTCGCTGAAGAGGAATCCTTAGCGGCTTCGGACCTTGCTTCCTCTCTTTCCCAAGAAGAAAGCTTTCTTAAACAGAAATCTAGAATCAAATGGCTTGAACTGGGCGACTCTAACACCGCCTTCTTCCACCGATCCCTCAAAGCCCGATCCAACTCTAACTCTATTCTCTCCCTTACCTCCCCTGATGGCTCGACCCTCTCCTCTGTTGACTCCATCAAATCTGAAGCCGTGAACTACTTCACCGGCATCTTTTGTTCCCCTGCCACCACTCCCTCCCCCATTCCTGCTGACCTTATTAACAAATTCCTCCCCCCCCACCTCCTTAACACCCTCAGTTCCATCCCCTCTGACTCTGAAATTACCTCTGTTGTTCGATCCCACAAGGCTAGTAAAGCTCCAGGTCCTGATGGGTTCATTATGGGGTTCTTCGCCTCTTGCTGGGACATCATTAGTGTCGAGCTTATCAATGCCATCAAGAGCTTCTTCTTCAATCCTCACCAAATCCAGAACATTAACCACACCTTCCTTTGCCTCATCCCTAAGTCCTCTGGTGCCTCTTCCATGTCTGACTTCAGGCCCATCTCCCTTTGCAACCTTCTCTACAAGTTCATAGCCAAAATCCTTGCCAATCGGCTTAGCCTTGTCATTGACTCTCTTGTCAGTCCTAACCAATCAGCCTTCATAGCCGGGAGAAGCATCTCGAATAATATCATCCTTTGCCAGGAAATTGTTCGAGGCTTCGATTGCAAATCCCACTCCCCCGTTGCTCTCCTTAAGATTGACATTCATAAGGCTTTTGACTCCCTTCGCTGGGATTTCATCTCCCAAGTCCTCCTTAAGATGTCTTTCCCCCCCATTTTTGTCAACTGGATCCATTGCTGCATCTCCTCTCTCTGCTTCTCGGTTCTCCTAAATGGCAGTCCGGCTGGGTTTTTCCCTTCCTCTGCTGGCATCCGCCAAGGCTGCCCCTTATCCCCTTTCCTCTTTTGCCTCTCCCTCGAAGTCCTCTCCCGTAGCATCCAATCTAAAACTGACCTTCACCTCATCTCCCCCATTCCTAAATGCAAGCCTACCAACTTGACTCACCTGGCCTTCGCTGATGATCTCATGATCTTCTCTAAGGCCGACCCCCGCTCCATTGAGTCCATCATGTCCTCCCTCCTTCTTTTCCAGAACCTTTCGGGGCTTCGCATTATCCAGATGAAGTCCCAAATATTCCTTGCTGGGGTTTCAGACCTAACCAAAACCTCTCTGTCCTTCCTCACTGGCTTTACCATTGGAACCCTCCCAGTTCGATACCTTGGCCTTCCCCTCATCCCTGCCAGACTTTCTGCCCACCACTGCTCTCCCATCCTGGATCTCCTTCGCAAGAGGTTGCAGCTTTGGAAAGCAAAGCTACTTTCCTATGCAGGCCGTCTTGAGCTTATCAGATCGATCCTTCAGTCATGTTACATATATTGGAGTGGGGTTTTTGGTCTCCCGAAGGCAACTATCAAGGCAGCTGAATCCATTATGTGTGCTTTCCTTTGGAAGGGGGTGGACACTGTTAGGTTTCTGCATCCGAAGAGCTGGGCTTCTCTTTGTGTTCCCAAATCTGAAGGAGGGCTCGGGCTTAGAAGAATAAAGGATGTCAACATTGCTGGTTCCATAAAGCTTATTTGGAAGATCCTCACCAACAGAACCTCCATCTGGACTTCTTGGATTTATGCCGGGCCTCTTCGCAGAGATTCTATTTGGTCTGTTATTCCTGAAGCTGATTCCTCGTGGGTTTGGCGCAGTATTCTTCAGGTCAGACACCTAGCCAGAGAGGCTATTACTTGCAGGATTGATGATGGATCGACCACCCTCCTTTGGCTCGACAAGTGGCACCCCTCCAGAGTCCTCTCTTCTATTGTGAGCCTTAGAGATATTTACTCCTCTGGTCTGGACAGATTTGCCCATGTTGCTGCCATCACCTCCAGTGGCTCTTGGTCTCCCCCCATTCCCTCCTCCCCCCCTCTCGCCGACCTTTGGAGCACCCTCCCCCCCCATTCCCCCTGGACATCGAGGGAGAGGTGACACCATCTTATGGCTCCCCTCCCAATCTGGCAGATTCAGCTCTCATTCAGCTTGGGACTTGGTTAGACATAGAGGGACCCCCTGTCCTTGGCATAGAGTTGTTTGGTTTCGTGGTCACATTCCTTGCCATAGCCTCACCGCTTGGCGTGCCCTGGCTGGATGCCTCCCCACCCAAGCCTTTCTTGCTCATCGACATATTCAAGTCCCTCCCAGCTGCTGTCTTTGTTGGAATGGGACTGAAGATGTTGATCACCTTTTCTTCACTTGCCCCTTTGCCTCCTCCATTTGGACCCGTGTCCTCCGCCTTTGCTGTCCAGGTAGATGCCCCCCTCTCCCACTCAGCCGAGAGTGGATTTGGATAGACATGACCTTCGAAGGGAAGTCGATTTGCGACTCGGTTGGCAAGATTGCCTTTTGTGCCACTATTGCTCACATTTGGATGGAACGCAACCTCAGAAGATGGACATCCAACTCCCTCTCTTTCGACATGATTTGGAAGGCCATCTTTTTTGATGTTTCATCTAAAGTTAGATCCCTCCCCCTTAAGGATGTAAAGGATTCCCCAAGGAACAGGCTCATTGTTGTCCCCAAGGGCAAGGCTGGCAAGCGTTCCCACAATCCATATGATAGTGATGTGCTTATGAGTGGCATGGAGTCACTTAGCATTAGTTCTGATTATGCTGGTGCTTCATCAGGCCATAGGCATTATGCATCAGGTTCTTCTTCAGGCTATGGACATGGGGCTTCTGTAGAGTATGGAAGTTATGGATACGGAGAGAATCAAGCACAAGCACAACCTAGTGCTGTCGTGACATTAGCCACTCCAGAGCAGTACACACGATTCTACTATGAGTGGGAGAGCCACTACCATCAGTATTTTGGCTGGGCTCAGTATTGTGCTTATGTTTGGACAGTACACAACATCATCCTAGTCGCTCCTATTGTTAAAGACCCTTACAGACATGACTTTGATCCACCCCGACATTCTTCATGGCAATAGAGTGACTCTACATGTAAGGAATTTCATCTTTTAATCTTTTATAACAATTTCAAAGTGCCGTACTTGTCTGGTTATTGATTATTCACAATTCTTAGTATATATGCATGATATATGACATAAATTGCTTGTTTATATTGTTTTTTGTGTCCAAAACTGTATTTCTATATGTATTTTGATCATTTTCATGCGTTTCTGAACCGATCGATACGTATCTCCGATACGATTCGATACGTCTCTTAAAATCGCCCGACCGATACGATACCCGATACCGATACTTTAAACCTTGCTCGTGACTGGAATTGTAAAGTGACTTTTTTTTTCCTTCCCACTGTGTTTTAGGATCTGGCAGCGGGGGTGATGATTGGATGTGGTAAAGTGCATGGTGCATTGTATCTACTTGAAGATGGTTGTCCTCTTCCACCAACACCACCAACTCCCATTCATCAAATTTCATTAGTCTCTTTTGAACTTCAATAATGGCATAATCGATTAGGTCACCCCCCTTTAGGAACCTTATCTCATTTATTTCCAGCATTAGTTAACCACTGTAATAAGGATGAATTTTTTTGTGAGGCTTGTGTTTTGGCCAAACAGACTCGTTCAACTTATTCTATTTCTAATAAAAGAAGTCTTTCTCTTTTTAATATCGTTCATACTGATGTATGGGGTCCTAGTCGGAAACCTTCTCTTTCTGGCCATCATTGGTTTGTTTCCTTTATTGACTGTCACTCTAGGAGTACATGGGTGTATTTGATGCATAATAAAAGTGTTGTTTTCTCGTGTTTTTAGTATTTCCATAAGTTGGTTTACCCAATTCAATGCCACTCTCAAAATTTTGAGGAGTGACAATGGCAAAGAGTATATGGAAGGTCAGTTCCAAAAATACCTTGTTGCACATGGGATACTTCCAAGGATTTAAGTATCGGTATCGGGTATCGTATCGGTCAGGCGATTTTAAGAGACGTATCGTATCGTATCGGAGATACGTATCGATCGGTGCAAAAACGCATGAAAATGATCAAAATACACATGAAAATACACTTTTGGACACAAAAAACAATATAAACAAGAAATTTGTGTCATATATCATGCATATATACTAAGAATTGTGAATAATCAATAACCAGACAAGTGCGGCACTTTGAAATTGTTATAAAAGATTAAAAGATGAAATTCCTTACATGTAGAGTCACTCTATTGCCATGAAGAATGCCTCGGGTGGATCAAAGTCATGTCTGTAAGGGTCTTTAACAATAGGAGCGACTAGGATGATGTTGTGTCTTGCCCAAACATAAGCACAACATCGAGCCCACCAAAATACTCGATGGTAGTGGCTCTCCCACTCATAGTAGAATCGTGTGTCGCTTCCTGGAGTGGCTAATGTCACGACAAAGACTAGGTTGTGCTTGGCTTGATTCTCTCCGTATCCATAACTTCCATACTCTCTGAAGTCCCATGTCCATAGCTCAAGAAGAACCTGATGCATAATGCCTATGGCCTGATGAAGCACCAGCATAATCAGAACTAATGCTAAGTGACTCCATGCCACTCATAAGCACATCACTATCATATGGATTGTGGGAGCGCTTGGCAGACTTGCCCTTATGCAGCTTCCGCGAGTAAGTCTTATGGCCAACAGGCTCAGGACCATGATCCATAACTTGGGTAGTATGTGTGTATCCTGCCTCACATGTGAACTGAACCGTAGCACGATGTTGTGAAGCCTCATGGCCACCACCACTACCTCCAGCACCATGGCCACCACCACCACCACCACTACCATCATCATCATCGTCATCATCATCATCATCATCATCATCATCAGCAGCAGCAACAGTAGCAACAGAACCACCATCACCATCACCGTCACCATCATCATCACCATCGTCGTCTTCATCCTCATCATCAACATGTTGTTGAGTTCCTCCATACGGATGACCTGACCTCGTCCTCCTGACTAAACCTTCTTCAGAGCTACTTTCATTTTCTTCAACATTAGGACAAGGATCTTGTGAGGTGGCTGTGTTGCATCCTCATCCATCTGTTGAATGATGCTCTCTATCACTGGATCAGGTTTGGCTGTCTGGCGATCCTCACTTAATTGATCCATCACCAATACCTTATCGGTATCTTCTATCCATGCTCTAACTGGATCTTCATCGTCAAGTAGGTAGTTGATGTCGATTGGGTTGACATCTACATCATCTCCTTCTCTTTCCAGCTCTAAATATTTAAGCTTCAGCTTCATGTTGTAATGGACATACACTAGCTTCTCCAACTTTGAATAAGCGAGACGATTCCGGGGTTTGGTGTGTATCAACCCGAATGTACTCGATTACGTTCGCAGCCACTAGAGGATGCCGTCGGGGATAATACTCGGTGCAATTCGGGTTAAGTGTGGAGCACTAGTACCCCCATAATTGAGCCACCAATCAGCTGCACAATAATAAATGAAATATTAAAAGACAAAACCTTAAAACAAATTTTAAATGATATAATAAATTAGGTAAACCTAACTTACCTGGGCGTTGTGTGCTCCTAGTATGGATAGCCATTCTATTAGCAAAACCACAAGTGGCCTCCCGAAAATACTTAGCCTAGAGAGGTATTAAAAAAATATATATATTAGTTCCACTTCCACCAATCACTCTATTCTTGGTTTCAATCATTTATACAACTAATTTAGTTCTAACCTCATCCATGGCAAGTGTGGCCTTCGCTACATCTGGCTCCATTCTGTTCACAACATTCCTTAGGGCACGCAATAGATCCGGTCTACACCCTATATCATTGGAGTATTGGATATCCGGATTCAAATAATATGCTGCACATGGTTTGTAATGGATGGTTAGAAACCTAGAAATTCTAATAATAAATAAATAAATAGTAACTTACTAACTACTAAGTGTTTAAAATGAAACCAAAGTCATATACTTATAAGATTACCTGCCCAATGAACATCTTGAACCAACATATTTTCCCATCGATCGGATATAATCTTCAAATACTTCTTGTTTGATGTTGGGTTATTCTCATGTATTTTTCTCTTCACACATCCCATGGCCTCTACCATCTTACCCATGGTCTGCTCTTTATCCCCATCAACCTCTCGAAGCAGACAAAAGAGTGGCATCATAACATTATAAAGTCGGCCCATTGCAGCCCAAAACTTTGAGGAGGTGACAAGATCTTGAACAAATCTCCCAATTTCAGACCTTGCATAATTGCTAGTCAACCACTCAGTAGAGGTGAACATCTGTAGCAGCCCATGCTTTCGGGAAATGAGGCTATCAATTGCAATGTAATTTGTTGCAAATCTTGTTGTTGCAGGCCTCACTAAATCCCCTTGTGTATGACTCCTCATCAATGCCAAAACCCAACTATGGTTGTAAATAAAGTTGGTGATTTTCCTTGCATTACCAACCAACTTTTGGACCTTGGGCAATTCTCCTATGTCCTTAAACATCAAATCTATGAAATGAGCTGCACATGGTGTCCAAAATAAATGTTGCCTCGTTAACATAAGCAACTGACCAGCTTTCTTGAAATTTGCTGCATTATTAGTTACTACTTGGACAACATTTTCTTCTCCTATGTCCTCCACAACTTCATCCATTAACTTGTACAAGTAGTTGGCATCTTTGATTTCACTAGATGTATTGACCGACTTGTGGAAGATCGTCCTTCCATCACAGTAGATAAGAAAATTGATGATGGATAATCTTGTTGGTCCTCTCCATCCATCACACATGATGGTCACTCCATATAGTGGCCACTTCTCCTTGAACCTCTCTACATACTCATGCACCTCTTGGACAATATCATCCAAGTAAGGCCCAGCAATCTCATGAGGTGTGGGTGGCTTAACATTTTTCCCACACCGCTGAATCTCCTTTACCATGGCCTTGAAGTGGGGATCTTTGGCCTTATGTGGTGGAATCATGAACGTGGAACCATCGGAGATTGCTCGCCTATCCTTTTACTAAGTGTTTTGGGTTGAAAGCTTTCTTCAATCCTCTGTTGGCTAGCATCCCTTGCTCTATAGACATTAGGATCCATGTCTCTGATATCTTGGCTCTTCTTTCTCTTACCCTTACCACTCTTTGTAAACCGGTCAAACATCCCCTTCACACTGGTTGCTCTACTAAGGCCAACAGGCTGCTTACCCTTACTTAGAGATGGACGACAAGAGGAGCCAACACCAATATCTACAGGGCCCTGGCTGGGTCGAGCTGATTGACTTCTAATCAATTGCTCAGCTCTCCATTGTTGCTCTTTTGCTTCATGTCTTGATTGTTTCATCGCCAATGCCAACTCGGGTTCTCCTCTCGCTTCCATATCCGATCCTTCATAATCTTCAAAATCTTCCATCAAATTTTTCACCAATGCATCAACATCATCATGTGCTTGCTTGGATTTTTTTTTGGAATCTCTAAGGTGTTTTTGCATTGACTTACTTAACTTTACAGGGCACTGTGTACACTTGGAAATAGTTCCACATCCTCCTGCCATGTGCTCTTTTTGCCGAGTTACCCCACCTCCAAGATGTTGGGTGTCACAGAAGTTGCACTGTGTATGCAATCTATTATTGGTTATTTTGGTACAATAAGACCACCCAATGTCTTGTTGTCGCGGCATCGTCCTAAATACCAAACAAAAGTAGATAACTATATAAGATATATATTAAACAATATTCAAATCCACACATCAATAATTTATTATTTATACAAGTATAGACAGACATTATGATGCATGTCATGCATTGCATCTTCTTTTATTTACTACCTAGCAAAGTTGCCCTAAACAATATTTAAACATTTTTATATTTTCTACAACTAGTTACACATTATTTAATTTTTTAAATAATGAAAAAAAATGACATAATGTACTACATATATGAATCTAAGTCTTTGATTCTATTTCAGCTAATTATACATTTTATCAAAATTTTTTACATTTTTTAAAGTATTTTATAAATTCAGAAAATACCCAAAAAAAAAAAAAAAATACAGATTTTAGGGTAAATGTATAATCTTCTTGGGATGTCATACATCTATACATAATGTACTCCATATCTTATAAACATTACCATTTGTTTTAAAGTTAAGAAGAAAAAAAAAAAAAAATTTCATTTTAAAGAAGGAGTTTTCGGTTTTGGGTAAAAATGGTCAAAGAAACATGGATTTGAAACCAAATCTTTGTAAATGCATACAAAGAATGCAATTTCTATGTTTGTTTAACATATTCTCTTTGATTCATACCAAAAAACATACCAATAATCAAAGATTAAAGCAAAAGATTCAAGTTTTTTTCAAAAAACTTACCTAACCCTTCAAGAACAGCTTTTGAATTCGAATGTGGGCTGTTAGATCCACCAAATGATGTGATTTCAGCTCCTCTAAGTTTGTTTTTGGCAAATAATTGAAAGCCCTCAAGAAATCTTACCCAAAAAGCAAGTTTAAATGTGTTTTTGGAAGGGTTTCTCAAAGCTGGGAAGACCTTTTTTCCGCCAGGACTGCTAGAAATCGATTTTTAGGTGAAAAGAATGAAATGGCCTAGTGTTTTTTAAGTTAACGATACGTATCGAGTCGTCTCGATATGTATCGGTCGATACATATCGATACATATCGAGACGACTCGATACGTCTCGATACATATCTTTTTTTAAATATAATAAAATAATCTTTTTTAAAAACTCTGGACTGTATCAATACGTATCGATCGTATCGTATCGGTACATCTCGGTCGATACGTCTCGATACAGTCGAGACATTTACATTTTTAAAAAAAAAGATACGTCTCGGCCTGTATCGTATCAACCACGACCGATATCGAGACGTATCGGCCGAGACGATACGATACGGATTGAGACTTAAATCCTTGGATACTTCACCATACCAGTTGTGTTGATACACCTGCCCAAAATGGAGCGGTTGAAAGAAAAAACCGCCACCTGTTAGAGGTGGCCCGGGCTCTTATGTTTGCTTATAATGTTCCCCCCAATATTGGGGGGATGCTGTTCTTATTGCAACTTACCTAATTGATAGGATGCCTACCCGAGTTCTTAACTCACGTACCCCCACTGACCTTTTACATGGCTCCTCAGCATTTGTAGTTCCTCCTAAAGTTTTTGGCTGTGTTTGTTATGTTCGGGATACTCGGTCCCCTGGTAAACTTGAGTCCCGTGGTCTTCGCTGCATTTTCTCCCTCCCAGAAGGGTTATAAATGCGACTATCCCCCAACCCATCGTACGGTGGTGAGTATGGACGTTGATTCATGAAACCCTTGCCTATTATCCCACTATACCTCTTCAGGGAGAGAATTTCAGTGAAGATGTGTTGACTCTTTGGGCCCCTTTTGAGGCTCCGGTGTATAACCAGCCTGAACCCACTTGTAACCAGCATGAACCCACTCCTTTTGTTTTTCACATACCGTCTACCGGAGAGGATCCCACACAGGGGGAGACCTTGGATACTGGTAATGATGCAGTTCCTGTTCAGGGGGAGCTTACTCAGTCCAGAAAACCATTGGAGAATTGAGAAGAGAATTAATGACTCCAATCTGAAAACATATCAGAGAAGATGTTTCAAATACAAGCAGCTTCCATCCACTGCAGCACTAGTACCTATTCAGTTGCCGACTCTGGATCCGAATCATCCTTGCACTCCAAGTAAAATCTCTTCTCTTGAGTTACCTATTGCTCTTTGCAAAGGTATTAGGACTTGTACTCAACATCCTATATCTCATGTTGTCTCATATAATTCCCTTTCTCCATCCTTTCGTTCCTTTGGTTCTTCTCTTTCTTGTGTTCGTATTCCCTAGAATTGACAGGAAGGTCTTATAGATGGAAAGTGGAAGGTAGCAATGATAGAAGAAATGAGAGCCTTATAAAAAAATGATACATGGGATCTTGTGGTTCTTCCTTTAGGGAAAAGACCAGTTGGATGTAAATGGGTGTTTGTGGTGAAACAAAAGGTAGATGGCACCATGGATTGATATAAGGCATGGTTGGTGGCAAAGGGGTTCACTCAGATAGATGGGATTGACTACCAGGAGACTTTTGCCCCTGTTGCTAAACTAAATACTATCAGAGTGCTACTATCTTGTGTAGTAAATTTGGGGTGGGATTTACAACAGTTGGATGTGAAGAATGCCTTCCTCCATGGAGAGCTTAAAGAGGAGGTATATATGGATATTCCACTTGGTTTTTCATGTGACAGAACCAACGGTAAGGTATGTAAGTTGAAGTGTGCTTTATATGGGCTAAAGCAATCACCTTGTGCTTGGTTTGGAAGATTTCATAAGGCTATGATTTTTGTGGGATATAAACAGAGTAATGCTGATCATACTCTGTTTAGTCTATGTAGATGATATTGTGGTGACTGGGAATGATGGTGATGAGATCAACAAGTTGAAGACTTTCCTTGGCCGTGAATTTGAAATACAGGATCTGGGAAAGCTGAAGTACTTTCTAGGGATAGAGGTTGCTCAATCTTCAAAGGGCATTTTTCTTTCTCAAAGGAAGTATATCCTAGATTTATTATCTGAGACCGGGTTGTTAGGGTGTTACCCTCCGGATACACCTACGGAGGCTACTACAAGACTCGAGAAAAAAGAGGGTGAATCAGTTGGCAAAGGTCGCCACCAACGGCTGGTGGGAAAACTTATTTACCTCTCTCATACACGGCCAAACATAGCCATTGCCGTGAGTTTGGTAAGTCAATTCATGCATGATCCTTATTCCTCTCATGTGGATGTTGTTCTTCGTCTTATTTGTCATTTGAAGTCAGTCCCAGGAAAAGGAATTCTTTTATCTCCTCATGGCCATCTACGAGTTGAAGCGAATACTGATGTTGATTGGGCTGGATCTTCAGATAGAAAGTCCATATCTTCTCCTTTGTAGGTGGAAATCTCGTTACTTGACGTAGTAAGAAACAGAACATGGTGGCAAGGTCTAGTGTTGAAGCAGAGTTTCGTGCTATGGTACAAGGCATTTGTGAGCTGTTGTGGCTTAGAGGTTTATTGCAAGATCTTGACGTTCATGTCTGTCTCCCTATGATGTTGTATTGTGACAACAAGGCTGCTATTAGCACTGCTCACAATCCGGATCAACATGATCGTACCAAGCATGTGGAGGTTAATAGGCACTTTATCAAGGAGAAGCTAGAAGAAAGACTGATCTGTGTTCCCTTTGTGAAGTCTGCTGATCAATTAGCTGATGTATTCATTAAGGGGTTAAGTGGGAAAGTCTTTCATCCTATTTTAGTCAAGTTGGGCATGTTTGATATTTATGCTCCAACTTGAGGGGGAATATTAGAATAATAACCGTGGGAGTATTTTGAGCAAGGGTAGAATTGTAATTAGGGCCGTGACACTGTTCACGTGAATAGTATCGATGAACAATGTTGGGGCATAAATGTAATTTTTCCTGTTGGGATTTTATTATAAATAAAGAGCTTGGGTGATCCTTGATCAATCCAGCTTGAGCTCTATTTGTTCACGAATTTTAACAGGGATGGGAAAAAAAAATAAAAAAAATTTTTTTTTTTCTTTTTTTTTTTTTATAACCATTTGAAAATTGTAAACCATATAAGGTTTATAAACAACACCAGAAGAAAAGACACTGGTTATATGATTGGAAGCACTAGAGTCAAGAATCCATAGTGGAGTAGAGAAAGAACTAAAAAATACTATACTAGACTAACCAATAGCCGAGAAAGCAAAAGAAACGGCAATGATCTCCATAATGGTGGATGCTATATGAGGGTTTGACAGAACATTTGAGGAAGCTAGCAGTCAAAGTCCTCTCCTAGACATGTTCTGCTTCTTGCTGTATGATTGGAGTATGTTTTCGCTCATCCACTCAAAGAGACACAATCGATTAGGTTCCCAACGTCTCGCTGACTTGGTGTATGTGCACTACAATATGAGGCTGAAGATGCAGCAGATGCACTTGGGTATGGAAAACGACACTAACCAGATCGAGTTTGCCGATGTTTCCAAATCTAGTCAGAAGATGAGGGATAGAGGTGAGTCGATGATGGATCAGGCTAGCGGTTGGCCTGACCCCATATAGCCAGTGAGATGGGTGTTGATGTGGATGAGTACATGGATTCAGAGGATTGGATACACTCACAGACACCCGATCGTTCGATCCTACACCTGACAGGGATGATGATGATGAGGATCTTGACTGGTCCACTTCCTCAGGTAGTCAAACTTGCATACCCTCGCCATCTATTCATGAAGGTGATGGCAACAACGATTATTATGGTGGCGGCGACGATGATGTGATGGTGGTGATAGATATGTAGGACTTAGAGAGTATAACCAAGTAGAGGTGGTGTAGGAGCCGTAGCCAATTCGATTTATTGGGGAGACCCAGTTTGAGCATGCCACACAAGATACAAACCATTGTGCACGTCCATCCTCACGTGCAGGCTACACGGAGGGCCTCGTTGCTGGTTCCAACCAGATGAGTCTTGCACTCTTGGAGGCATGAGTATTAAGGACAACAGTTTACCAGAGAGAGTGGCTGGTCGGGGTACAATCCATATAGTCATTTCACTGGCATGGGGGAGCATGCATCTTCTTCATCTATTCCCAGTTTTGAGTATGGCGCCCACTCGTAGGAACATATTGGATTGTCCTTTGTTGACAACTTCGTTTCCTACATAGCCTACCAGCCGTACATGTTGCCAACACCATCTTTTGAACATGTCTCAGTGGTTGGTTCTTCACATTACGGTGACCTATACCCTAGGATAGGTTACCTGTAGTATGTAGATGAGACTGTTTATAGGGCAACTGTGGTGGACTACTCTCATTTCTCACACCCTACGACCTAGCATGTATTTTTCATGCAGTTGGAGGACAGTGCACGTTGGCTCCATCGGGCTATGAGTGGACTCGATCTAGCACTTCATAGTTATATTAGTAGACAGTCAAAATATTGTATTGTTGGGACATGGAAGACTTGGGACTTGGATGTCTACGTCTAGTTCATTGTACTTTGTAGTTTCTAGTTTCTACGTTAAGTATTTCTTAATTAATTAATCAATATTATGTTCATCCATGGCTGCATAATTTACTTGTTTTACTTGCTAATTATGTCTTATAGTACTAAAACAATGTATTGAATAGCCCCTATTACATAAGGTATACAATAGGGTTCAACGTTTACTGGCAACCAAGGGTGTAAATCCAAAACACCACTTTGTGTGACGTGTTTTTTTTTTTTTTTTTTTGCAATTTGAAGGTTTGCATATGTTTCTTTAGCCTAAAACAAGGTTTTCTTAAAGTATTGGAGCCTCCTATGGCCGTTTGCCCATCAAAGTGACATATCGAAACAAGCTGGCAAAAAATGCATCATTTCGGTATTTCGACCTTACCAGAACACCGAAACAAAATGAAATATCGAACCTTGCTTAAAACCTTTAGAAGAGGAATCTTAGATATAGGGGGCAGGAATGCCCCAAGAACTCTAAAGTCATGTACAAGGAAGGCATAGGGAAATAAACAAATTATTTAGTGTAGCTCCATCAATATCTTGGAACTTAAGAGGCTTCGGATCATCCTAGAAATGTGGTCGCTGAGCTGACACTGAAAAATTGGAAGATAAATATATTAGTTCTTCAAAAGCCTGTTTTCAAAGGTAGACAGATTGCGTACGTGAAAAAATTGGGGTTCCAGATAAAGCGAGTGGGGCCAAGTTCTTATATGGGGGATCCTAATAGTGTAGGATAGGGAAATTGTGAAGAAGTGGAAATAAGGATGAGTTAATACTTCTACTCTTGTTATGCTGAAGCATCGTTGAGTTACTTCTGTTTATGTTCCTAATGATAAGAACCCTAGTTTGATTAAAGCATAATATTGGGGACCTCATACATGTAGTGATGGTAATAGGAAGAACTTTGTGACTACTAGAGTTCAATACAGGCATAAATATTAACATGTCCCATTTAAATTGAATTATTGTGGTGCATTTTATCTGGTACTGTTTTTTTTTTAATTTAAATTTATGTTGATATTGTTTCCTTTAAAATCCTTTTGCCATTATATGAACAGGTTAACTTAAGCTTTTCCTTTCCTGGTTTGCTGCAGGCAGCCAGTACCTTACTTGTCTCTGTACTTTACTTACCATGAAAAAATGTTACTATTCCAATTTCTGCATCATTTGAGACATTAACAATATTTTCCATTTGTTTTGAACAGGTCCGTCTTAGCCTTTTGCCTTTATGGTTTGCTGCAGGTACCCTCATTTTGTCTTGCCGTTCTTTTGTAGCATGAGTAAATTTATCTGTGGCTCAATTTCTTTCTTTCAGGGCCCTCAACCCTATCAGTTAATTAGGTTCATGTTTTCAGGGAAACGGAGGGACTGCTACTTTTCTAAGCTTGCAGATGAGAGCTGTAATGGCATCCTCAATCTAGTAAAAGATCCATTTGCAACCTTAAGGTGTATACTAAGAGATAGTGAATTCCAAAATCTGAGGATTCGTTTAACTGAGTTTATGGAGGTTTCCTTCTGAACTATCCTTCTTTGTTTTTATTTTATTTTATTTTATTTATTTCAATGCCTATGCAGGTAGGACTTGGGCTTTCTATGGACTAGATCGGGATCTGAATCTGATTGAATTTTATCTTATCATGTCCCTGCTTCTTGATTTTGCTTCTCACTATGGCTATGGATCTGATATCTCTTGCATGGTTCTCTCTAACTTCATACACATAGATCTACTCTGAATCCAATCTGCTACAGCTTAATTTAGACTGCTTTTTTACGTTTTCCTTTCGCTATATTTCTTGTGTTTGCTTTTTATTAAGTACTATAACCTTTCATTTTGATTTGAATAGAATTGCATATAGAAGATGAGGTCTAGTGTTTGGACGAGTCCCAGATTCTTTGCTGAACACTGAAATTGTAAAATTGTGGTAGAATCCCAAACTATTACCAAATATAGCAACTCTGAACTTATTTACCCAAATATTGTAGTTACTTAATTAGGAAATATATGATCGGAATTTTTTTTTGAAAAATACAAGTTTCATCAGCTCTATCCAATAGATACACTACTGTTGTATCAAACAAACAGTAGATAATTTCTGTTTTGCAGAAACGTATGAACCAACTTCAATCAAATTGATCTAACTCTCACCACAAGCAGCCGGATCAGTTGAAACCGTAAGATGACATTCACCACTTCTGGCCTTCTTGGATCAAGCAGATTTCAACCCAAATAATACCCAAAGTTTAAATAAGAATTTACTGAAATATAATCTGGCAATACTTGTTTGGGTAGAATTCAAAGTCAAATTAGATCTCTCAGCCAGATCAACCAATCAGCCTCTGAATCTACAATCTAGGTCAGTTTCGAGTGAGGATTCATATCCCAAATTCTCAAGCAACACCGAGTTGATGCAGAAGAATTGTAACAAATTTTTATGAGTCCCAAATTACCATTAAAACAGAGCATGAAGTTGGAAAATTATCCTAGGCAAATTCTGGAAGATTTTCTAATTATAATTGACAGTATTTAATGCCAGAAATTCAGAGACAAAAGCAACTAGATACTAACAAATCAGCAACCCAGAACTCCACAATCGGAGGCTAGAATTAGAACTCAGGGACACCTGAAAGTGATTAGATGCAAAACTGAAGAAGAGGAATAGAATGACATTGAAAGAATGCCAAAGTAGCCACAAACCTCCGGGCAGTGACCCTGAGAAAGCCACCACGTGACCATAATCCATACCAGAGCTTGCCAAAACTCGGAACCAGACTTCCCATTCAAATCTAAAAACTGTGAACTACAATGGAGTGGTCATCCCCTAATTTTTATGGAGGTCTTTCCTAATCAAGGGCCAATAGGACAACAGAGAAAGGGGGAAGGCTCATAGGCCAAGTAAAGGGGGAGGGGGAGGGAGTGTGGTCTCGAACACAAGACAGAAAACTCAAATTCCTAAAGTTATTATTACTCCAACTTAGCTAAAGAGTAATTTCCTAAACCTAATTGAAAATTAAATTTGAACTCCTAATAGAACTAGGACTACACAAAGACAGTTGGGCTTAATAGCAAATCTTGGTTAGGATTAATGGGCAAATCTTGGTTAGGATTAATGACCCCCAAATTTGGGCTTATACTTTAGGTTCATCACAACCAATTGCTCATGGACGCAAGACCCAATGACGGCTAGATCCACGTAACTGTAAAAGACTTGATAAAGCCTAAGCCCTTATTTTGAGGCCCAGGTCTGCAGCTTCTGAATCTGGGCCTCTTGTGAACTGGAATGTATTGCCACATAGCCTGTTAATGCCAAGTTTTACTTGCTACCTTGCATTGTATTAGAATATATACTCCAGAATACCGTGTGGGTATTCTGGTCCTTTTGGGGTATTTTTGATGTTATTTAGTGTATTAAGTTTATGTTGGCTGTGTGGGTTTTAGTCCCACATCGCCTAGTTTAGTCTATTTGTAACTTCCCCTCTATTGGGGCTTTTCTATCAATACAACAAGCGATTCCATTCTTTTATTCTCTCTTTCTGACCTACGGTTCTACCAACATGGTATCAAAGCTGGTTTGATTTAGGTTAGAGAGAGGAAAAAAAACCTTAATTCTCCCTACTTCTCCTCAATCGATCTCTCCCATCTTCTCTCTTTCTCGGTTTTCTCCTTCTTTTGTTCTTCTTCCTCTCAGCCTGTAAAGGGGCAGCACTAATGAGGTAAACACAGAATATCGATGATTTAGTTGCTGCCCCCCCTTCCTTTCTACCTTTTTTATTAAAAAATTCTGTTCGAAATTTGCTGGAGCCATACCTGCGATATTGGAGCTGTCCAGAATTTTTGGAGCATCCTATGCAGCCTCTTCCAGCCCTCTTCTATCCTATTCCATAGCCTTACTTCCCTTTTTTTTCTTCTCTCCATCTCTTATTAAGTTTTCCAGCCTCCATACCCAAATCGATCTCACCTTCTCAGGGTTTTTTTCAAAACCCTGACTCCAATCGATTTTGGGGCTTCCCTTGTCAGATGCAGCTAATTTTTCAGGGATAATTCCCTACTACTACAAGCCTTAATCGACCTCAGTTTGGACACTTTCTGATGGCTGGATTGGTACCTACAGCAAAACCTTCTCACCCTGCTATTTTTGGTTACCTGTTAAAACCCTGACTCAAATCGAATATAGGGTTACAGGTTTTAGTCTTTGCTGCCTTTTGGAGGGATGATTACTCCACCTACAAGGATCACTTGACCTCAGTATTTGCCTCTTTCCAAGAGTTTGAAGACCCCTAACCCCAATCGATCCTCCTTTTCAGGGTTTTACAAAACCCTGCCACATATCGATTTTAGGGTTAGGGTTGATTGCTGCTATTGGAGTTCTTTGGAGGTGTTTCTACCATCAAGAAGGACATTCTACTTCAACTATTCCTGGCTTGAAGAAGGTCTATTGCACATGATAGCTGCTGCCCTATTTTTCTGCAATTTTTTGGTGTTTCTCCCACGTGAAGATCAAGTCTCAATTACCAAGGAGATTGGTTATTCGAACTGGAGATCCATTCCAGCAGTGGTGGTCAGCATCTATTACCAGAAGACTTCACCTTTGACAAGTCATCATCACTTTGTTGAAGCCCCCTTCCCTACAATCGATCTTCACTTTCAGGGTTTTTTACAAAACCCTGACTATAATCGATCTAAGGGTTAGGGCAGTCCACTATTGCTGATTTTTTTAGGAGAGTTTTATAACCATCAGAGGAGTATTCAGCCCATATTTCAGCATCATTAATCAGTTCTTTTTGGAAAAATTCCAGTTCATTTTTATGGCTCTGTTTCTCCAATTATCAACCTGTTTTTTCTTGTTCCTCTATGGCTGGCTGCTTCAACTCCCTATGGATCTGTCAGGTTATTTCTCTTATATTTGTTGGTTTTATTGATTGGCTTCTGTAAGCATGACTGGTTGACATGTTACTGCTGCCTTTATGTGGAATACTGCTGCCCCGTTATTGAGACCGAATTTCCTACTATTGGAGATCGAATTTCTTTCATTATTGAAGACTCGAATTTGCTACCCTGGAGATCAGCTTATTTGGGACTACAACAGTGTGTTCCACAGTTATTGGTTGCAACTACGAACCTATTCAGTTATGTAAAGCTTTTCTGGTTCATATCCGGCTCACCTTGGAGCTTGAATCCTAGCATAGTTCACTAATTCAGATCTGATCCAATTTTTGTTGAAGCTTCTTACATCCATTGCTGTCCAGATATCTTCGTTAGTACTGTTTAACATGTGGGAGTTTTTACATTGGAGTTTTTTGCACACTTGTTCCTCCTTGTTTGAAGATTGATCAAGCCTTGAATAATGGAGCCTTTCCTTACTTCAAATCAGATCTGTATCAGATTTGAATATTGGAGTTGGGAGTTTCTCCCCTGCAGAAGTTTCCATCAAAAGTGTTTGTTTGATCGTTTGAAGATGGTTGGAAATTTTAAGGTTGCATTATTTACTCCGTACTTCATTATCCCACTACTCTTTTCTCTTCACCACCTCCCAAAACATACCTTTGGCATAACCCATAACCACCTTGGAAGTTCATGGTATTCTCTTCTTTGCCATTTCTTAGTTTTTTCATTACCTTTGGCAGCTCTTGGAAAATTCTGGCATATTATGTTTTGCCCTATCTCTTACATCATCTCTCTTATGTCCATGTGCACTACACGTGAGGGGGGGATTATATACAGTATACCTGCAACCATTGCAGAAAGCAGAACTTGCAGGAACACTTGGTGCAAAACATAGAAGGTCGGAGGTTTCACCATTACCAATGGGTATCTACTTTGTTATTGGGTTGAGTTTGCCGTAAGGGGGAGGTTGGTCTTAAAGTTTTGAAGATGTTTGGTTATTGCCTGCCTATATGAGGTTCTACAGTTAGGTTGTTTTTTTCCACTGCTTGATTCATCTGCTCGCTACCCTAGTTCCTTATCTTCAAGATTATCATCCAGAGATTCATCACTGGACAGCAATAGAAGATTGGTGAAAGCTGCCTTTTTTGGAAGACATTCCAGTCTGGGTTTGCTGATCAAGTCTGCCCAAGTTTCGAAGATCTATTTTTTCAAAGTTCTTGAAGGTTTATTTGGGAGCTGCATTAATCTTGAAGTTGGATTCTGCTACAACTTTTTTCCCATTTTATTCAAGTTGGGCATTAGTACCTTGTATGCACCAACTTGAGGGGGAGTGTTAGCATTGTTATGGAGTCTTTTTTCTTTAGTCCAAGCTGGATCTTCTTTCATTAATATTTGTATAATCCAGCTTGAGGGGGAGTGTTAGAATATATACTCCAGAATATCGTGTGGGTATTCTGGTCCTTTTGGGGTATTTTTTATGTTATTTAGTGTATTAAGTTTATGTTGGCTGTGTGGGCTTTAGTCCCACATCACCTAGTTTAGTCTATTTGTAACTTCCCCTCTGTTATAAATAGAGGGGCTTTTCTATCAATACAACAAGCGATTCCATTCTTTTATTCTCTCTCTCTGACCTACGGTTCTACCAACACATTGGCCTTAATTGGACAATTAGCGACACATTCTAACTTGGATCTAGGGGAGGACGTGGTGCAGGATGGGAATGTACAAATTGTCTTGTGAGTATGGGCCCACACAGTAACCACTTAAAACCAGCTGGCACAATTAGGTTACTGTTGAATAATGTAAACCAGAATACCGTGGGGGTACGCGGTATTCTGGTCTTTTGGGTCTATTTATTTGATGTTTTAAGCTGTTTTACTTGCTGCCTAGTTATGTCGACTATGGCAGGGGTATTTTTGTCCTTTTTCATTATTTACCTTCATATATATAAAGGGCTTGACTGATCACTATCGATCATTCCAGCATTCTCAGCATTCTGGTTTTGTTAACATGGTATCAGAGCCATCTTCTCTGATCTAGGTTATTTCTAAACCTTCCCCCCCCCCCCCCATTCTTCTTCTTCTCTTTCCACTTCTCTATCGATCTCTTCTCTCTCCTTCTTTTTTTCTCCCTTGTTTCCTTCCATTCTTCAAGGGCAGCACTGCTGAGGTGATCCTATAATGGTTTAAGTGCTGCCCTCCATTACACCTCATCTCTTTATGCCCTAATTCAGATTCACGATTGCTGCTGTTCTCTCTCTGCGATTTGGACTGCTTCAGTTTTTTTTGAAGATCGACATCAGTGTTATGGAAAGTTGATTCTTCACCTTCGAGCTCCACCTGCAGGCCTCTGGACAACAGCTATTACATCTGCAATTTTTAGAAACAGAAGACTCCAAGATCCAGCCCCTCTTTTCCCTTTATCGATCTCAACTGTCAGGGTTTTTCAAAACCTTGACACTTTATCGATCTTGGCTTTCTGGGCTGTTGATTGGAAAGATTTTTTAGGGGTTTATTCCCTTGGTTTACTGCTGCACTCGACCTCTATTTCAGCCCTACCTGCTGCTGTTTTTTTGAAGATCTGATTTTTTACAAGTTCAAGGATCGATTTTCTTCCTGGCTGCACTATGGGTGACTCAGAGATTACTTCAGCTACTTCTGGAGGAGATCAGAATAGGACTGAATTTCTTCCCTATGCTGCTGCAATTAAACTTGATGGCACAAACTACTCAAATCTGGGCCAGATCATTATCCCTGACCGTGGCTGGTAGGGGACTCACTGGCCATCTCACTGGCACTACCACTCAACCAACTGAAGCAGGGGCTGCTCATAATAAGTGGGCTGCCAATGATGCAATGGTGATGTCTTTTATTACAAACTCCATGACCACTGACATCTCTAGTCAGTACATTCTCCTTGACATTGCTACTCAGATATGGACAGCTGTCAAAGGCACTTATGGTCGGTCAGGGGGTGGTGCCCAAGTTTATGAGATCCGGAAAACTCTCCAAAATACTACTCAGAAGGAGATGACTATTACCAAGTACTATGCTGCCCTGAAGTATTTTTGGCAGCAATTGGATCACTATGCTCGATTTCAGCCTACCACTGCTGCTGACATCACTGCCTACTACACCTATGTCGATCAGTTTCGGGTGTATGACTTTCTGGCTGGACTCAATGATGACTATGATCCTATTCGGGTACAGGTCCTTGGTCGGGTTCCTTTTCCTACTTTGGAGGAAACTTTTTCCTATGTACACAGTGAAGAGACAAGGAGGGCTGCTATGATGATTACTCCTAAGGTTGAAAGATCAGCATTACAGACTGCCACTACTGACACTTCTGCTGATATTGTTGCTACTGCTGCTACTACTAAGGAGCCTGTGAAGTGTGAACATTGCCACAAACCCTATCACACTAAGGCTCAGTGTTGGAAACTTCATGGGAAGCCTGCTGATTTTGAGAGTAAACGGGGTCGTACCAAGCCTAAAAACAAAGCCAATCACACTGAAAGTGTAGCTTCAGCTCCCACTACTGACATTGGCTTCTCCCAGGAAGAACTTCAAGCTCTCCGGTGCTTGTTAAATACATCTGCTGCCAATTCAGGTTCCTTCTTTGCCCGTACAGGTATTTCCTTTGCTGGTTATTGTGCATCAGTAGTTTCCACTCCTTGGATAATTGATTCCGGAGCTACTGATCACATGACAGGTTCCTCCAGTCTTTTTACCACATATTTTCCTGCTTCTGGTAAGGACAAAGTTAAGATTGCTGATGGGTCCCTCTCCTCCATATCTGGGAAAGGATCCATTGGTTGTTCTCCTTCCTTGACATTAACTTCAGTTTTGCATATTCCCAAGTTTACCACTAACCTTCTCTCCATTAGCAGTATCACCAAATCTTTGAACTGTAAAGTGACCTCCTTTCCTACTCATTGTGTTTTTCAGGAACTAGACTCGGGGAAGACGATTGGATCGGGTGAAGTGCATGGCGGATTGTACCTGCTTGATGGAGATCCTTCACCTACTCAGGCTTTACCTTCTAGGCTTTGTTCACCAGCATCCTTTTCCTCTGAATTACACATGCACTCTAGACTAGGACATCCCCCTTTAGGTACCCTATCTACTTTATTTCTAGCATTAAGTACTATTTGTAATGAAGGAGATTTCTTTTGTGAGCCTTCTGTCTTGGCCAAACAGACACGTTCAAATTATCCAGTTTCTAATAAAAGATCTTTTTCTTTATTTCATGTTGTTCATTCTGATGTGTGTGGTCCTAGTAGAAAAGTGTCTATTTCGGGTCATCAGTGGTATGTTACCTTTATTGATTGCTACTCTAGGTTCACTTGGGTCTACCTTATGCACACCAAAAGTGAAGTTTTTTCGTGCTTTCAGCACTTCCACCAGCTGGTTAAGACTCAATATAATGCCAATGTTCAGATCTTACGGAGTGATAATGGGCGAGAATATTTGGAAGGTCAGTTCCAACAATACTTGGCTGCCCATGGTATCCTCCATCAGACCAGCTGTGTTGATACTCCAGCCCAAAATGGTGTGGCTGAGAGGAAGAACCACCACCTCTTGGAGGTTGCTCGGGCCCTTTTGTTCGCCCGTCATGTCCCTTCCACTTATTGGGGGGATGCTGTCCTTACTGCAGCCTATTTGATTAATAGGCTACCCAGTCGGGTCCTTAATTCCAGACCCCCTGCTGAGCTGTTACTTGGCTCTTCCTCCTTTGTTGTTCCCCCTAAGGTTTTTGGCTGCGTTTGCTATGCCTGGGATACAAAGTCCTCTGGCAAACTTGACCCACGCAGCCTTCGATGCATTTTCTTAGGGTACTCTGCTACTCAGAAGGGGTATAAGTACTATCACCCTCCATCCCGCAGGACTTTTGTCAGCATGGATGTTGTGTTTCATTAGAGTGTATCCTACTATGTGTCCCCACCTCTTCAGGGGGAGAGTGTTAGTGAAGATGTGTTGACTATGGACTCTCCTCCTCCTCTCCAGTATATTTATAATGAATCTGAACCTGTGCAACCTACTTCTCTTCCTCCTCCTCAGCCTACTCCTTGTCCTCCCCCTTAGTCAGGGGGAGAGGTTCCTGTGCCAGGGGAGACAACGTCCATTCAGGGGGAGCAAACTACTCCCGCCCAGACTCCTGTCCAGAGAACCATTAGTGAATTTCAGAGGCGGATTGATGCAAGTAATACAAAGACCTATGCAAGGAACCATAAGCAGGTTCAATCAACTGTTGCTCCCGTGCCCATCCAATTGCCGAACCTGGATCCAGAACCTGCCTCTCCACTTGGTAATGTTCCTTCTCCTGAGTTACCTATTGCCCTTCGCAAAGGTGTCAGGTCTTGTACTCAGCACCCTCTCATGTTGTTTCATATGACTCCCTTTCCCCATCATTTCGTGCTTTTATTTCTTCCCTTTCTTCTGTCCATGTCCCTAACAATTGGCAGGAAGCTCTATCAGATGGAAAGTGGAAGGCAGCCATGATGGAAGAAATGGAGGCTTTGAAGAAAAATGACACATGGGAGCTTGTGGTCCTTCCACCTGGGAAGAAAACCGTTGGATGTAAATGGGTGTTTGTGGTGAAACAGAAGGTGGATGGCACTGTGGATAGGTATAAGGCACGACTAGTGGCCAAGGGCTTTACTCAGACATACGGCATTGATTATTAGGAGACCTTTGCACCTGTTGCAAAGTTGAATACAGTTCGTGTGTTGTTATCATGTGCAGTCAACCTTGGTTGGGATCTGCAGCAGCTAGATGTCAAAAATGGCTTCCTAAATGGAGCATTGGAGGAAGAGGTATATATGGACATTCCACCAGGGTTCTCTTGTGACAGAAATAAAGGAAAAGTGTGCAAGCTGAAGCGGGCACTGTATGGGCTGAAACAGTCACCCAGGGCGTGGTTTGGTCGATTCCATAAGGCCATGATTTCTGTGGGCTATAAGCAGAGTAATGCTGATCACACTCTCTTTATCAAGAGAGTTGGTGAAAAACTCACTGTTCTTATAGTCTATGTTGATGACATAGTGGTTACGAGTAATGATGGTGATGAGATCAGACGGTTGAAGACCTTTCTTGGCCAAGAATTTGAGATTAAGGATCTAGGGAAACTGAGGTATTTTCTTGGGATTAAAGTGGCTAGATCTTCGAAGGGAATATTTCTCTCCCAAAGGAACTATGTCCTAGACTTGTTGGCTGAAACTGGTTTGCTAGGCTGCCACCCTTCAGATACTCCTATGGATCCCACGGTTCGACTCAAGGAAAAAGAGGGTGAGCCTGTTGATAAAGGCCGGTACCAAAGACTTGTAGGGAAGCTGATTTACCTTTCACACACTCGTCCAGACATTGTTGTTGCTGTGAGTGCTGTAAGTCAGTTTATGCATGATCCCTACACCTCTCATATGGAGGCTGTGCTTCACATTCTTCACTATTTGAAGTCAGCCCCCGGAAAAGGCATTCTTTTGTCTTCACATGGTCTTACACCGATGCTGATTGGGCTGGTTCAGCAGATCGAAAATCTATTTCTGGGTATTGCTCCTTTGTAGGTGGAAATCTTGTCACCTGGCGTAGCAAGAAGCAAAATGTAGTTGCTCGTTCTAGTGCCGAGGCTGAGTTTCGAGCTATGGCACAAGGGATTTGTGAGTTACTTTGGCTTAAAGGGCTGCTACAAGACCTGGGTATTCCTATTTGACTTCCTATGCTACTATACTGTGATAACAAGGCGGCAATCAGCATAGCACACAACCCGGTACAGCATGACCGTACTAAGCATGTTGAAGTGGATAGGCATTTTATCAAGGAGAAGTTAGAAGATGGGCAGATTTGTATTCCCTTTGTGACTTCGTCTGATCAGCTTGTTGACATCTTTACCAAGGGCCTGCCTGGAAAGACTTTTCATCCTAATCTAGTCAAGTTGGGCATGATCGACATCTTTGCTCCAACTTGAGGGGGAGTGTTGAATAATGTAAACCAGAATACCGTCGGGGTATTCTGGTCTTTTGGGTCTATTTATTTTATGTTTTAAGCTGTTTTACTTGCTGCCTAGTTATGTCGACTATGGCAAGGGTATTTTTGTCCTTTTTCATTATTTACCTTCATATATATAAAGGGCTTGACTGATCACTATCGATCATTCAAGCATTCTCAGCATTCTGGTTTTGTTAACAGTTACGATCAATTCAATTCCAATTTCAAGCTACTATGTATTTCTGGAAGTAGATGTAAAAGTAAAGAAATTCACTCCTTTCACAATTACATGTTAACATGGTCTATTAGAAGCAGCAAACTGACAATCTTCCAATATTCGAAGGAATCAACAAAGGTGGGCATGGTCTATTAGAACAAGGGGGGTGATACTTATCCGCTACACACTGATCCACAACAAAGAAACACCTATTATTGTGATTCTCCAAAAAAAGAAAAAGAAAAAGAAAAAGAAAAAAAAAGATCCAATTGCATGATAAAGTAATCACAGCAGCATCTTTGGTAGAAGATGATAACATGCAAATCATGATATCGGGAAAACAGTAGCCATGCCCAAGTTGAGTAGCAGAGTTATTATATGACCCCCTTAAAAATGTGACAGCATATGCTTGTATCCATTTGTTGTAATGATGCACTTGATGGAGACCCCTCGGTCAAGTGCTTAACTTCCATTTTCTGTTAGTAGTATCTGTACATGTTTTGACCATTGTAGATAATTGAACCATTCAACTTGATTATGTTCATTTGAAGAATTGGTATATGCAAGGGGCAGAATGCTCCAAGTTCATTTCCCATAATGTAATTAAAGGATATAAACCAGGATTTCACACAAATTACTGGAACAAGAACAACTGCCAATAATACAACTTCTGATCTGCACAATTGATTCCGTACAGAGCCATGTACATAAGACTGAAATGACACATATGCTGCAGATTGTTTTGGAAATGGATGCATCATAAGCCTTCCACCTGCATTGACATTCCACTGATGCTAAGGTGACACAAAACAGTGTTTCACATGTCACAAAGTAAATCAAACACTTTCCCAATGTACACCATGAATGGTCATTGCTAAGTAAGCAGCACAATATTTGGATCCTTTCTTTGTTGGTCGAGAAATGGAGGAATTAATACTGGTACTCCAAACTGCAAAATATAGCCTACTATGATGGTTTGGTTTAGGAATGATAGGAATGTATAGAGAAGCTAACAGAAAAGAAAGTGGGGCCAAAAATAAATAGAAATGCATGTGGAAAGAGGTGAATACAGGATCGGAAATGATATAGTACCATGTGACTAGTGAAGAAAGAGAAAAGAATAGAAGAGAAGAAAGAAGGAAACAGAGCAGAAATGAAAAGGAGGAAATCACTACTGGGTTTTCTATGAGCAACCCTCCACGGCTCCACATATTGTCTTGCTTAGTGGAGAAAATGATATGGTGTACCACTGAATACTACACTCCAATCATGTGGTACTTACAACATATTGTTAACATGAGCGTGTTAGAGTTTATGTATTAGAGGTACTTGAGTCCTAGTTTTTTGTAAGCCATATTGAGTTGTACTTTTATCTTTTGTTACTTTTTACCTTTTACCTCCCTAGGGAGGCATATGTAATTCCAAGGATATAATTAATGAATCAAATAGGTGAGAGTAGCACATCAGCTACTCACCACGATTTCTCCCATCTCTCCGCTTCTTCTTTCTCTCTTCTTCTTCCTTCCCCTCTTAGCAATTACTCCTTGTTCCCTACTAGAATCAATCCATACCTAGTTTCTAACTTGGTATCAGAGCTGGTTTGAGAGTTGACTAAGCTCATTTTTTTTTTCCACCTATCTTTGGAACCCTAGAAAGGTAGAGGGTTCCACTAGAGGCTATACTATCTAAGATACTATACATAGAAGATTCAATAGAGTTTTATTCTCCAAAACAAGACCTAATGGAGAGATTTTGGCGTCTGTAGAGGTCGAATGAAGCCCTAGAAGTTCCAGCAGAGTTACCACCAGCACCTCCACTCTTGCTTTCGATTCTCCCTCATCACACCATCTTTTGTAACGAGACCTTTCTTGTTAGAATTGCCCAGGGGTTCTCTTTCAAACCCCTACGGACTCGGTTGATGAGATAGCATGGTTTGGGAGTACAACTCATTCTCTTACAGCTTCACAGGTACCGCCAGATTCTGGTTTGCCTCCTTGTTTCATCTAAAATGACTTATGGTTTGGTGAATAGTTGCTGTTGTTTGAAGAGTTACATTATTTGAGTATTATTAGTTGTTATGGAATGAAGCTAAGGTTGAGAAGGTGTCTTTGACTTTGCTATCTTCAAGAAACTGCTGTTCATTTGCTTGCTGGTGGTGTATTTGCTTGATAGTTTGTTTTTTGGGTAGAGTATACTCCACATTTGCTTGAGATATTACTTTGGTTTGTTTGTTAAGTGTGTGCACATTATGACTGGGTCAGGGTCTGAGGTTAGCGGACCTGTAGAAGTTTTGGCTAGCAGTTTGGGAGGTACATACCCCAGTATGACTCTATTTGATAACCCTGATACCCAAATATCTCTTGTGAAGTTGGACAATACCAACTATTTGGATTGGGCTCACTCTGTGAAGTTGTCTCTGCGAAGCAAGGGGAAACTGGGTTACATTACTAGTTCTATCACGGCCCCTGCGACGACTGATCCAACATATTTGGAATGGGAGATTGAAAACTCCATCATCATGACTTGGCTGATTTTCTCCATGAAATGGGAGATAGGTAGAAGATTTATGAGAAAGGAGAATGCAAAAGAGATTTGGGACAATGTCTCTAAGACATTTGATTGAGTGGGTGACTTGGCAAAGGTCTATCAAATTCTTCAAAGGGTCATCAATATGAAGCAAGGTGACCGAAGCATTTCTGAATATTACAACATTGTCATTGGTGCCTGGGAAGAGTATGGCCGCTATAGGGACCTCCAGTTGTCCAACCTTGAAGATGAGACAAAGGTGTATTGAACATATGTTCAGTCAGCAATGGTTAGAATGGTGCGACATGAGTTAACACAGGTTCAGTCAACCATGTTGAACCAAGAGGCCGAAGCCTCGGCGGCGGCGGTGGTAGTGGCGGCGGACTCTAAAAAAAATCCCTAAAGGGATTGCACTCTAATACCAAGTTGAGAGAAAGAGAGAAAAAAGAGAATGATTTGGCTTGTCAATGAGACAGAGGTCACCCCTTTATTTATAATCTTGAGAATATTACAAATATGATATGATTGCACAATCACGCAATTAGATTCATTAAACATGTGTATAATTGTTGTAATATGGGTCCAAGGGTAAATTTGTCCATGGGGGTATTCTTGTATGTGGGTTTTAGTCCGACATTGCTTAGTTATATTTTTGTCATATGATTTCAAGATTATAAATAAAGGCTGGGCTATGATCACATTGATAAAGCCAGTAGTCACGGAATTCCACATGGCATCAGAGCCAAAAATATTCCGGGGATATGGGAAGTAAAATTTTTTTGTTTTTTTCTCTCTTCTTTTTCTTTTCCGCCATTCTGCCCTAAAACCACCCACCGCCAGCCCCTCCACCACTTCCGCCAGCCACCAACAGCCACCGCCAGCCACCGCCTCTGCCAGCTACCGCCGACCACCACCGGCCCTCTCCTTTCCTCCCGCCACCTCCGTAGGTCCCTCCCTCCTTTTTCCGCTACCTCTACACACCTCGGGGGGGGCTTCCACCTTGTTCGAATTTTTTTTCATCCCTTGGTGGTGAGTTGACTCCTACCAAGGGTTCGTTTTTTACCCTATACATGTTCTGATTTTTTTTTGGGGATTTGTTTTTGCCTATTTTTCTCTAGCCACCATGCCTGACGAGTCCGAGATCACGACTGATTCGACTGGTTTTGACGATTCCAACTAGCGGGACTTTGTTCCCTTTCCGGTGAATCCTATAAAGTTGAATGGCAGCAATTATCTTTTATGGTCTCGTTCCTGTTTATTTGCTATTGGTTTCCGTGGGTTCTCTGGTTATATCACGGGCACTAAGGTCAGGCCTATAGAGGCTGGATCGGCTCAGGATCGATGGATGAATTTCAATTTTTTGGTGATGTCCTATTTGGTTAATTCCATGGACCAGACCATTGTTGGTCGTTATCTCGCTCCGACACTTGCAAAAATTTGGAAGACGACTCTATGACACATACTCTCAGGTTGGGAATGCAGCCCAATGCTATGAACTCCGTCAGAAGCTCCATACTACCAAGCAGCTGGAGTTGTCTCTGTCCCAATATTACAATACCATGTGCACACTGTGGCAGGAATTGGATTTTTTGGGCACATTTAAGGCTACCACAGATGTTGACGCGACGGCCTTCAGGAAGTGGGAGGATGGTCTACGGCTGTTTGATTTTTTGGTCGGACTCAACATTGAATTTGATAATATCAGGTCCAATATTTTGAATTGGGATCCTCTTCCCTCTTTGGACCAGGCCTATGCCATACTTTCAGCTGAGGACACGAGGCGCACTGCCATGGTTCATCCTGTCACTCAGGAACGATCAGCCCTTGTTTCTGGTTCTCAATCTTCCCGTGGAAATTCCTCTCGTCCTCCTCCTACTGATCGGCCATCTAGTAATCGCCCGCCTATTAAATGCGATCATTGTGGGAAGGACTGGCACACCAAGGACCGATGTTGGAAGCTTCATGGTCGTCCTGCGGATACTCGTGGGTGTGGAAAGGGGGGTTCCAATCGGCCCAGTTCCTCTCGTGCTAATCAGTTTGCTACTGAAGATCCATCTGAACAGTCTCTTTCCTCTGTGATGGTAGAGTTGCACAATCTGCGGGATATGATGAATCGCTTGGACACATCTTCTTCGGCATCTGTATCTCCTTCCATGGCGGCTTCGGCTTTGTCTCTACCTGCTCCTTCCAATGCACCTTCTTCCACAGGTATTTCTTTTGGTGGGAATTGCACCTCGGTCATGCCTGACTCTTGGGTTATTGACTCAGGCGGAACCGATCATATTAAAGGTTCTTCCTCTGTTTTTACCACATATACTCCTCTTTCAGGCCAGTCAAAGGTTCGGGTTGCTGATGGGTCTCTTTCTTCTATTTCTTGGAAGGGATCCGTTCAGTGCACCTCCTCTCTCACTCTTTCCTCTGTTTTACATGTTCCTAAGATTACTACTAACTTGCTGTCCATTAGTAGTCTAACTAAGGATTTAAACTGCAAAGTAATATTTTTTCCAACTCATTGTTTATTTCAGGATTTGGAAACGGACAGTACGATTGCATGTGGTAAGGTGATTGGTGGTCTGTACGTGCTTGAAAGTTCCCGGACAGCATTGACATCACAGCCGGCATCTTCTACTTTTGATTCTGCATTGCTTGAGTTGAATAATTGGCATCGTCGTTTGGGCCATCCCCCGATTGGGGTTTTATATGCTTTATTTCCTAGTCTGGTAAAACAATGTAATAAACACAATTTTTCTTGTGATGCTTGCACTTTGGCAAAGCAAACTCGGAGTAGTTTTCCTATTTCAGACAACAGAAGTTTGAGTCCTTTTAGTATAATTCATTCTGATGTTTGGGGCCCTGCCCGTTGTGTTTCTACCTCTGGGTTTCGATGGTTTGTCACCTTTATCGATTGTTTTAGCCGGACGACTTAGGTATATTTGATGCATAGCAAGAGTGATGTGTTCAATTGTTTTATGTTATTCCACAAAATGGTCCAGACGCAGTTTGATGCCAAGGTGAAGATTCTTCGCTCAGATAATGGCAAGGAATATATGGATGGTGCTTTCCGTTCCTATTTGGACAGCCATGGGATTATACACCAGACTTCTTGTGTTGACACTCCCGCTCAAAATGGAGTGGCAGAACGCAAGAACAGACATCTACTGGAGGTTGCTCGTTCCCTTATGTTCACCATGTCTGTCCCTCTTCGTTTCTGGGGTGATGCCGTGCTTACAGCTACTTACCTCATCAATCGACTTCCATCTCGTGTCTTGGGTGGCCACTGTCCCTTGGATATGTTGGTTGGCAAATCCACCTTTATGGTGCCCCCAAGAGTGTTTGGTTGTGTTGTGTTTGCACGAAATCACCACGTCCATGGTAAGCTTGATCCCAGAGGATTATGGTGCATTTTCTTGGTTACTCACCGACTCAGAAGGGCTATAAATGCTACCACCCTCCTACCAGAAAGGTGTTGGTCACCATGGATGTTGTCTTTCGGGAGTCGGAGGCTTACTTTCCACCGCCGGTACCTCTGCAGGGGGAGACTCAAAGTAATGAAGAGGTTCCGTTGATTGCTCCTTTAGATGTTGAGATACCAACCATTGAAGATGTTTCTATTGAACTAGAGGATGGAGTTACAAGTCAAGAATAAGAAGTGGGACAGATTGAGCAACAGGTGCAGGGGGAGAGACTTGTGGAACAGAAATACACTCGGGGAACTGATTTTCCTACAGATGGTCCTCGGTACAAAGAGAAAGAAACCACCACTGCTGCACCACCTACGTAATCGGCATCTGTTCCTACTCCAAATCTTGCTCCTAGTCATTCTTCGGGTAAGCCCCCTCTTGATCCTAGTCTTGATTTACCCATTGTTGTGCACAAACAAAAAATAAGTTGTATTCAGCATCCTATCTCAAACTTTGTGTCCTACAACTCTCTAACTCCTGCCTTTCATGCTTTCATATCTTCATATCCTTTTTGTCCTCTGTCTCTATACCTAACACTTTGCAGGAAGCAATAGCTGAACCAAAATGGAAGGAGGCAATGAATGAAGATATGCTTGCCCTTGCGAAAAATCAGACCTAGGATTTGGTAAGTTCTCCACATGGGAAGAGGCCTGTTGGTTGTAAATGGGTATTTGTTGTGAAGCACAAGACTGATGGTTCTGTGGAGAGATACAAGGCGAGATTAGTCGCCAAAGGGTTCACTCAAACCCAAGGAATCGATTATCAAGAGACTTTTGCTCCTATAGCGAAGATGAATACTGTACGGGTCATCATTTCTTGTGCTGTAAATCAAGGATGGGAACTTCAACAACTCGATGTGAAGAATGCCTTCCTACATGGAGACTTGGAAGAAGATGTCTACATGGAGGTACCCCCGGGTTTTACCTCTTCAGAGACTCAGGGGAAAGTGTGCCAGTTAAAGAAGGCCCTGTATGGTTTGAAGCAGTCCCCAAGGGCTTGGTTTGGCCAATTCCACAAGGCCATGATCGCATATGGGTATAAGCAGAGTAATGCAGACCACACATTGTTTGTTAAGAGAGTGGGACAGCAAG
Organism: Telopea speciosissima; assembly: GCF_018873765.1. Lineage (NCBI taxonomy): Eukaryota > Viridiplantae > Streptophyta > Magnoliopsida > Proteales > Proteaceae > Telopea > Telopea speciosissima. The sequence goes on from NW_025317481.1 coordinate 33,771, forward strand.
TTACCCTTTTGATTGTCTATGTTGATGACATAGTAATTACAGGCAGTGATGCACATGAGATTCAGAAGCTGAAAGCTTATTTGGGCACGGAGTTTGAAGTCAAGGATTTGGGCAAATTGAGGTACTTCCTAGGGATTGAGGTTGCCTATTCAGCTAAGGGCATATCTCTCTCTCAAAGGAAATATACTTTGGATTTGTTGAAAGAAACAGGGATGCTTGGGTGTAAACCAGCAGATACCCCTCTGGAGCCCAACACACATTTGAAGAGTAAGGAAGGTGAGCCAGTGGACAAAGGCAGCTATCAGAGGTTAGTGGGTCGATTGATTTACCTCTCACATACCCGGCCAGACATCACATTTGCTGTAAGCCTTGTCAGCCAATACATGCATGATCCTCACTCTTCTCACTTGGAAGCAGCATACAGAATTCTCCGTTACCTCAAGTCAGCTCCGGGGAAAGGAGTATTGTTCTCTCCACACGGCCATCTCCGGATAGAAGCGTACACTGATGTAGATTGGGCTGGCAGTCCTGATGATCGGAAGTCCACATCTAGATATTGCACATTTGTTGGAGGTAACCTAACTACTTGGAGAAGCAAAAAACAAGCTATTGTGGCTCGATCTAGTGCTGAAGCTGAATTCCGAGCTATGGCACAGGGTATTTGTGAGCTTCTTTGGCCCAAGGGGCTTCTTCAAGACTTGGGGATGAGTGCTGATCTTCCTATGCGACTCTACTGTGACAGCAAGTCAGCAATCAGCATTGCTCACAACCCGGTCCAACATGATCGGACCAAACATGTTGAGATTGACCGGCATTTCATCAAAGAGAAGCTGGAACAAGGAATTATTTGTATTCCATTTATTCAGTCTAGTGAACAGTTGGCTGATATCCTTACCAAAGGAATTAGTACAAAATTGTTCTTTCCTACTATTAGCAAGTTGGGCATGTTTGATATGTATGCACAAACTCGAGGGGGAGTGTTGTAATATGGGTCCAAGGGTAAATCTGTCCTTGGGGGTATTCTTGTATGTGGGTTTTAGTCCCACATTGCTTAGTTATATTTTTGTCATATGATTTCAAGATTATAAATAAAGGCTGGGCTATGATCACATTGATAAAGCCAATATTCACGGAATTCCACAATAATGAATCTAGACACTCTACTGTACCTAGTTACATTACACACTGTACCAAGAGAACCGAACCAATCTTCAACACTAAACATATATATATAATACATGCCTAGGGCATAATGTAGTTAAATTCTGTGTTGCGGAGATGAGGATGTTGAGATGGATGTGTGAAAAAACTAGGAAGGATAAAGTAAGGAATAATCATATTAGAGCTGATTTGGGAGTAGCTCTGATACATGATAAGCTATGACAAAGTCGTTTGAGGTGGCATGGCCATGTTCAACAGAGGCCTTTGGATGCTCCACTACGGAAGATTGATTTGATTCAGATTGAAGGAACTAAAAGAGCCAGAGGCAGACCTAAAATGACCCTAAGAGAAGGGGTGAGGAAAGACATCCATAGCTTAGGCCTTGTATCAAGTATGACCTCGAATAGAGCTGATTGGAGGGCAAGGATCCATGTAGCCGACCCCATTTAGTTGGGATAAGGCTGACTTGTTGTGATTGTTGTTGCACAAGCCTAGGGCACAGAGGCAATACCTAGGTGGGTACCTTGTCGACCTTCCATTGCTTAGGGTCACCTAGGCACCTTGAGGCCGTTAACAACTATGGAGCAAGGGAATATATCCTAAATTTATTCTGCACACTACACATGTTACATGTTTCATGAATATGTTCTTGGAAAGGAGCGCCTCATAAGATTGTACGCCCTTAATCTTCCTAGCCTCTCCCTTAACTACCTCTTATTGAATTCAGTGGCCAGTTAATATGTTAAAAGCACCTTTATCTTTTTTCAAATGTATCTTTATTGAAAACATATATCTGACTTTGAATGGAATATATATTTTTTTCAACTCTTCTATTTGCTGTGCGTGTTTAAATTCCAATTCTGTTGCATAACATTCAGGAATATATAACTCATTTTCCCTCTTTTTTATGTCCAGAGAGTGGATCTTTCAGGTTGTCCGCAGATAGCATCAGCTTTTCTGCAATTGGCACTATGTTCATATAGCACGGAACCCTTATTGCCACAGATAGTTGAACAATCTTTGATTGAGCTTCAACATCTTGATGGGGATAAATACCCTATCTCACGATGTTTGGCTCAAAAATTGTCTTTTGAAGCAGTGCATGTGGTGGACATTTCCAAGTGGTCAGGGGTGCAATTTGAAGCAGCCATTGAGCTCTTCTGCAACTTATTCCCGTCATTGAGAACATTGAAAGCATCTTACTGTCTGAATTTCAGAATGACAACTCTGTATCATTTGGTACAGAAATGCCATCTGGTCGATGAAGTTGACTTAACTGTTGATGTTAGTCCAGTAATACCAATGCAAGTAACAACAATATCTGAAAATATTGAGAGTTGCAGAGATTTAAGTGGTTCATCATACAAGATGTTAAGAGATGAATTGTCATTTTCAAGTATAACAAAGCTCACATTAAAGGGCCGAAGTGATATTAATGGTAAGGCATTATACCTTTCTGATGCTTTTATTTAATCAGATTTGTTTTTGAGTGAGGAGCTTGGTTGTACAAGTGGATGGGTATAATAATGGATATGCCACATTGGTGTGTGATGTTGCCGTAGGTTGTCCAATCATTCCAACATTTAAGGGATGTGCTAGTCCAGAATTTTCCTCCATTGAACAATCGTAACCATCTAACTATTGAAGCAATTGCGTTGGTTTAGTTGGTCAGATGATAAACTGATGAATGATTTAGGAAAAGACGTTCATGTTTGCAGAGTTTTTGCAGTTTTAATTGCAACCTATGCTTTTGTGAAGCATTGACTGTTCTTGGGATGTGGGGTCTCTGAAACCATAGTTGTCACGGCATCTAGGCAATCCAAGGCATTCGAGGGTCCTGGATGCAAGGCAACACCAACAAGGTGACCAAGATGTCCGCCTAGGCAACCAAGGCGCCCGCCTAGGGGACCAAGGCGACAAAGGTACCCAAGGTGCCTGGACGCCTAAGGCGATTCCTTGACAACTATGTCTGGAACTGTATGAGTATATCTCCTTTGTGATTCTCCTAATTGTTGTTATAGCTTTTGATATTTCTTTCTGCTTATAACTTAATTTCCAATGTCTCATTAATCACCCTACTAAAATTATATATTTTGATGGTAAATGCCAGATATGGACCTTCAGAGAATTTCCTCATTATTTGCTTCTTTATCCTACTTGAACATTAAAGGTTGCACTTCTGTTACGGATGTGGGTATATCCAAACTCATATGCAAATGTATGGAGCTTCACTCTCTTCTTGTTTCTGATACTCGCTTTGGAAGGAATTCAATTCTATCGCTTTGTTCATCCTTTCCTTCGGATGGTTTTCCTGGGGTGCATTGCAAACAGAAGAATTCAACATCATTGGCCTTCAGACTCCAGAAACTTAACATCGGTGGATGCAAGAGTGAGTGATTTTAGGCTTCATGATGACAGATACTTCTATAATATGCATGCACTCACAGCCTCACACACATATACATACACACAGACATGCATGTGTGCATATTCATGGATGTATATTCATTCAAATACATGTATCTGCTTGCATACATACATGTAAAGACAAATCAAAATCAAAATGCATTTTAACCAGGTATTAGTATATTTAAGTTTCAACTTTTTCTCCATTCCAACCTTATGACTTTTGGCACTAAAGCTTCCAAAATCAGAACCAATGAGACTAAAACAGTGCTATTTCTTTTGAAGGATTTTCTGTAGGAATCATTACCAGCCTCCCAAAATGTGCAATATAATGCATACAAAACATTGTTCTAAAGCCCAATGGTTGACTTGGTACAATGGAGGAATGGCCCATGTAGGATCAAGGAGCATAAGTTTTATGGTGCTGCTGGTCTAGGGGAGTTAATTAGATTTCTCTGTTCTCATTTTATAAATTCTCTTAATTTGGGCTGTAAGGTTATTCATGTAATTTTAGACTTTGGTTCCTTACAGACTTGAATGACCTTTTCCATTATCTAAATGTTATTGTAAGTTAGGTAGTAAATATGATTTCTTTCACACATGTGATGGATCATTTTTGTTGTAGGTGTTGATGAAACGTCTCTGTTACAGTTGTTATCTGACACATACCTTCTTAAAAGTTTGTGCATGAGGGGTACTGTTCTAGCTGATGACGCACTCTTTAATTTCTTGGGTTCATCCTTAGAGAGGCTTGATGTTTCAGATACCATGGTATGTTTACATGCTGATGATGCTTTTCTGTTATTTTTATGTCTCTAATTCTATTGTCGACCACCTTGGCTCAGAATTTGCCAATTGCTGCAATGCTGCATGATAATTGCTGTCACTCTCACACATGCTTTGTTCAGGAGGATTTAAGCTCCCTGAAACTGAAGTATCTGTTAAATAAGTTCTCATGCAGAAGTTCCATGATTTACTAGTTTTTGTTGAAACGTCCAAATATGGAGGTTTTCAAGTTTACGGGCAATCTCTTCCACTTGTTCTGGAACTAGGTTTGGTTGTCATGGGTGATGGGTGACAGGCTTATTGAATGGTCCTTTGAATCTTTTGATCTTAGCATCATAGCCATTCCTGTGGAAGTGTTGCTAGACCATGTAAATTGTCGTGTCCTCTGGGTTATTTTTCTTCCGTGAAACAATTTCTCGGCTTTGTCAAAAGCAATTGTTTGTCTGTGCTCCATCAGTTCAGAAGTTTACTAACAATGGTAGTCAGGGGCATAGTTAGCAAAAGCGGGAACTGAAAAAAAACGGAAACGGATGGTACAGGTTTTAAACAGTAAGAAATTGCAAATGGACGGTCAAATAAAACGGTAAAAAACAGAAAATGGATGGTACAGGGTCTAATGCTTCTGTAACATCCAAAATTAATCCATATATACATATATATATATATATATATATATTCCACAACCCATTGTAAGTTCAAGACATGTAATCTAAAATATATCATCTAATATCAATTCCCAATTCATACACCATAATGTCCAAAGTCTTGTTGAGCAATGTGGCCTCGCTATGGTGCTGCTCATTGTTGTCAACACAGCCACACTCACGGATTGATGCATGTTCAGTTGGAGTTGGGAGTCATCGCTTTAGAAACCCTTTTCAGTTGATGCATCAGTTTGTAGCTTAATTTCGGTGTCCATGCATTGACCTTGAGTTGAGGGTGATATCATGAGAAATGTAGCCCTTCAAGTCATCTTTACGTCGGTGAAAGAATCAGGTCAATCAGAGGTCGGGAGATATGGTCAGTTAAGCAAGTCAATGTGGACGACAAGCAATTCTACATAAAAAAAAAAACGTTAAAAAAAACAAAAACACGTTTTAAACGTGTTTAAAACAGAAAAGAGGGCCAGTTGCCGTTTTTTACAGTATGTTTAGGAAACAAATGAGAATATGCGTTTAAAATGGTAAAAACGGCAATGCCATTTTAAGCACGTTTTTGCTAACTAGGGTCAGGGGAGTAGAAAACCTGCCACATTACAAATGAGTGGCATCTTTGTAAATATCACTAAGAGAATCATCCTCACCTTCACCATCCAAATCATATGTAACTTGATACTCCAATTTGTCATTTTCTAGCTGACACTCCAATTTGTCATTTTCTAGCTGACTCTGTGTCAGACATGGTGAGCATGTGTTTACATTGTTGAATGCTTCATGTATTTGTTTGTTTGTTTTTAATGAGCAACCAGATAAGAATTTCATTAATTCAGAAGTAAATCATGTACAAGAAGCTCTCAAAAAACAGAAGAGGAAAGAATGAAAGGGAGAGGGATGGAGGGAAAGAGAGAAGTTTCATGCAGGGGAAAAATATATGTATTCACATTAAGATGAAACATACTAGCAGTAGCATTTGGCTGCTTGCTCTCGGTAAAAGCATTATTATCACATGCATGTGCGGACATGTCTATGTATAATGTTTCTTGAGTTTGTGTCAGACACCTATCCATGTTGGATACTGATGCAATTGTCTGTGGCCTTGTTATCCAATTGAACTCTTTTGTTGACTATTTAGGATTGGCTCTTTCTGCCATTCCTGACTTTCTTGGAAATATCTTCTGATTAAGTGGTGAGCCTTCAGAAGTTTTCCTACTGTCTCAGTTTGTCATTTTTAGGCTTATGGTCACTTGAAATTGCATTGGACACTAGTTTCATTGTTTGTCTTAATTGAATATTCTTTTAGATAACTGGGTGGGTCTCTGTGGTGGACGACTTTGCACCTGACTCATAGGTCAATTTTTTGCCTCAACCATGGCTTGTTGCCAAAATATTGGTTGGGAGGTTATAAAAATACCAAAGAAATTCCATCTTATTACTTAAACCTGGAGGCAATTATGTAAATTTTTGTTTAACATTATCTTACTTTGAGCCACATGCCATGCTAATTAGGGGCTGAATCTTCGCTGGTAAGATGGATGCTGGGTCCTCTACCACTGTACCACATACCCACCCGCTTTTGCCATGTCACACTTGGTGAAAGTTACCAAATACATTCACTTTTGCACAAAAAGAGGGGTGCAAAAGAAAAAAGAAAAGAAAACCATGGCAACATCATACCTGGATGTTACTCATCCTCATTAAGAGATGACCACCTCTATTTGTCGTAGGCATATTGGGGTTGGGGGAAGATATCTGCTTGACATTTTCCTGTTGGTATATATGCCATTCTTTTTGGAATGACTTGGAGATTTCTTTTTGTGATCCAGTTATTTAACCTAAGGTGTTCAAATAGACACAAGAAAGATGTAAAGCAAGTGTGCTAATACTAGAATTTGCTTGTGCTCGTGCAAATTTAGGTTTCTGGAGCCTCATTAGTTCATATTATCAGAAGAAATCCTGGTTTGAGGTTTTTCAAAGCAAAAGGGTGCAGGAACTTGTGTCATGGTGGGAGTAGACACGAAGAAGGTAAATTTACTTCTGAAGTTTTGTCATACAATGGTTGCTCCTCTGGAGAAGACATGTATTTTGAATTAGGCAGGAAATGCATGTTGGAAGAAGCGGCCTTTGGATGGGGATTTTCTCCTTTCTCACTGAAGTATTTGGGACCGGCAATTAAGTCACTAAGAGCCATAGCAGTAGGTCTTGGTGCATCATTTGGCCATCATGAACTCACTCTACTGCCTGATACTTGTCCTATGCTAGAGTCAGTGATTCTTTATTTTCAGGTATATTTTGCTAATGATCTGAGGTATCTGTAGGTAGGGATAATGTCAGGAGACCATTGGTTTATTGGTGCATTTGATACACAATCAGCATGGTGAACCAATTATTCGGCTCCTCTTAGAAGTTAGAACTCTTTCCTGTTTAAAGCAACTGCTGATTGTGTTTCCAGACCTATTGATATACCTTTTCTTTATCTACAAAGTAATACAATAAAGGGTAAAACTTGTCACCACACATAATGGAAAATGAATTGCAACCATGACCAAACTGGCTGTTGCCACACATGTTGGCAAATATATTTCAACAATGACCACTTGTTCTGCCACATGGAAGAATGATGTGGCAAATCCAACCTTGGTTATCTAGGGAATTGTCTGGATTGACCATGTGTCAAATTTCACACCAAATTCAACCATTTGCCCTTCAATGTAATGCCATACCCTCCCATGTATCTGTGTGCATAGTTGTCACAGAGTCTAGGCGACCCAAGCTATTGGAGGGCGCCTGGACGCAAGGCTACACCAACAAGGCGCCTAAGCAACCAAGGCACCTGGACACCCTAGGCGACGCCTTGACAACAATGTCTCCATGAACCCCCTCTTATCCAGTGCAACCTCTTTGTATTTTTTTTTAATGGCTTCTTGTCACCTTGCCAACTCCGATTAGGCTGAAGCTATCCACAAAATTTCAGTTACATCAGAACTGCCACGTGGCAGAATATGTGGGACATGGTTGTAATTCATTTGTTACCAACATGGGGACAATAAGATTAATGCTACAGTATATTAGATGATTATAATGATCCGCTTGGGTTCTTTTGTTCTATAAGGATATCCTTGGTGGGACTGCTTAAATGGCGGTGTCTACAAGACCAATATATATGCTCTTTTTAGGGTTGCCAGAGCTTGGTTGTCCTCAGTGTACATGTTGCAATGTAACGGTGTAACCTTTGGTTTCATCATATCTAGACCAGCTCTTCCCTTCCTACAATGATTGTTTTTCAATCTTATAGCTTCTGTGTGCTACAAACAGGTTATATCTGATGTTATTGTGAAAAGCATTGTGGAATCCTTGAAACATTTGAAAGTCTTGGTTCTATGTTACTGTCTTGGTGACTTGTCTTCGTTAAGCTTTCACTTTAGTATGCCAAACTTAAGGAAATTGAGGTTGGAAAGGGTGACTCCGTGGATGAAAAATGCCGATTTGGTCATTCTGACTCAAAGCTGTCCAAATCTAATTGAGCTTTCACTATCAGGATGCAAAAATCTAAATTCAGGTAAGCAGTCATCTATGTAAAAGCATGCAGTTTACTTGTCGGAAATCGTTTGCCTGCATTCCATGGGAGGAGATTATGTAGATTGCGTATTTCTTTTATGTTTTCTTTCCGCATCTGCTATAAAAGTGTTATGTTTTGTAATTTTCTTTTTCTTTCTGTTTTTGAGAAAGGGGGAAAATCTACTCTCTCTCTCTTTCTCTTTCTCTTCATCAGCCAAGTCAACATTTTGTATTGAGTCAATGGTTAACAGATTCTTGCTTGATTGATCGTTTTGCAGAATCTCAGAAGATTATTTCAAATGGATGGCCAGGCTTGATATCTATCCATCTAGAGGTTTTCTTTATTAGAATATTTTTCTCAATTTTATTTGTTGACTTTGCATATTCTAGCCAAAATAGTGCTGGAATCTTGGAGACTAAGTTATGCCTGTTGAGAACCTAAAAAACGTTTTGGAATTGCAAGAGTAAGTGAGTAACGTTGTTTGTGTAGTAGTCCTTTCTCTAAGAAATCTCCCTATCAAGACCTTTGCATTTCAGAGTGGGTACAAGATGTCCAGAGGTTGTTATGAGATGGGTCTCTGGGTCAATCCCTGTATGCTTTCGTAGTCTCATCGCAAAGGGTTTCTAAGAAATATCTGAATGTAAAAGTTCCATTGGTTTCTGTGTCCATGGCCTTTGTCTTGATAGTCCACTGAGATTCAAACAACATTTGAGTTCTAAGAGATTGTGCCTACTCTGTATTTCTGCTAGCCTACAACCACATCTAAACTGAGAACTCCATTAGATGGCAGATGACCTTTCCAAGAGAGAGTTGTATGGCCTAGGATTTGTTGTGGTCTGTCTATTCTATGGTAGCATTTGCCAATTGCAGGGAACTGTGCCTTTTGATTTGTTCTCTTTGAAGAATTGTATTTCACTCTCTCATTATACTAAACAAATTCAGTCATTCATCACATGTAGATTATATCTTTAATCTTTTCCACTTTCTGATTATTGCAGTTGTTAACGAATCCATCAGAAAGTCAGTATCTCTTTGGATATTGTCTAGTTACATTTTGTTTTTTCCTGTGCTACCTCTGCCACAGTAGATACATCAATCATTGTTTAAATAAGGTGCTTGGATGTTTTGATACTATCTTTACTTATTATTTATTCTTTAGGAATGTGGGGAAGTGACAGTGAGTGGTGTTTCTTCTCTTTTTGACTGCAAAGCTATTGAAAATCTCTTACTGCGTCACAATGTGAGTCTTCTGGCACTTCTTGTTTCATTTATCATTCTCTATGTATTTGATAAAAAAGAATTGTTTTATTACCCTTTAATGAGAGGATGAGAATTTCATTCTCTGTGGTGTATTAGTTAGAATCAAGAATGAGTTGATTCAAACAAGAGACAAGGGAGTAAGACGTGAGAAGGGAAGAGAAGAGAAGAAGAGAGGAGAACGAAGAAAGAAGAAGAAGAGATGAGAGAACCTTAGGAAGAGAGAATTTGATTCCTCTCCCCTATAATGTTTCTGTTAGCATTATTATGGAGTTCTTTTTTTATTTAGTTCAAGCTGGATTTTCCTTCTTCTCTTATTTGTATAATCCAGCTTGAGGGGGCGTGTTGGAATATGTAATCCAGAATACTGTGGGGGTATTCTGGTCCTTTTGGGGTAGTTTTATTCCTATGTTATTATGTTTAAGTGGCTTCTCTTATAGAGTCAGCTAGTTAGGGGTAATTATGTCTATAGTTGGCTATGTGGGTTTAGTCCCACATCGCCTAGTTCAGTCCTTTGTAACTTTCCCCTTTATTATAAATAGAGGTGCTTACCTATCAATGAAATAACATTATTATTCCATTCTCTCATTCTCTCTTTCTAACCCACGATTCTTAACATGGTATCAGAGCTAAGTCTGATCTAGGTAAGAAAGAAAGGAAAGAACCCACCTTCTTCTCTTTAATCAACTTCTCCCTTCTTCTCTCTTTCTCGGCTTCTCCTTCTTCTGGTTTTCTTCTTCTCATCCTTGTAAGGGGGCAGCACTAATGAGGTAAAAACCTTAACCAATGATTTAGTTGCTGCCCTCCTCCATTCAATCTCTTTTTTTCAATTAAAATTCTGCTGGAACTATCTTTGCGAATTGGAGCTTTTCAGAATTTTTTGGAGATCAACTTCCTAGCACTATTGAAGGCTGACCTTCCACCATTGGAGCTCCCTTTGCTCTCTTTTCCAGCACCTTCCTACCCTATTTAAATGACCTCCTTCCCTTTTTTTTCTATTTCTTCATCATTCATTAACCTTTCCAGCCCCTACCCTAATCGATCTCAACTTGTCAGGGTTTTGAAAAACCCTGACTCCAATCGATTTTAGGGTTTCCCTTTTCAGATGCAGCTGATTTTTTGGGGGTGATTCCCTACTACTACAAACCCTACTCAACCTAAGTTTGGACCCTTTCTGATGGCTGGATTTGTTTCTACAGCAAAAACTTTCTTAACCTGCTAATTTGGTTACTTGCTAAAAACCCTGACAATGCCCTGACTCCAATCGAAATTAGGGTTACAGGTTTTAGCTTTTGCTGATTTTTGGAGGGCTGATTACTTCCATTACTAGGACCACTCGACCTCAATCTTGCACCTATCCAAGTTTTCTAGAAGACCCCTCCCCAATCGATCTCTATTTTGTAGGGTTTTCCAAAACCCTAACATTAATCGATTTTTTGGGTTAGGGTTTCCTGCTGCTTCTGGAGTTTTTGGAGGTGTTTCTACCATCAAGAGAGGCAATCTACTTTAATTATTTATGGCTTAAAGAAGTATTTTACCTAAGATAGCTGCTGCCCTATTTTTTCTGCACTTTTTGGTGTTTTTCCCACTTGAAGATCAAGTCTCAAATCCTACAAGAGATTGGGTTTGTATTGAAGATCCATTCCAGCAGCTGTGGACAGCATCTATGCCAAGAAATCATCACACTTTGACAAACATCAACAGATTTTTGAAGTCCCCTTCCCCTAATTGATCTCAATTTCAGGGTTTTCTAAAACCCTGACAAAAATCGATTTTAGGGTTAGGGCTTTCCTATCAAGCTAATTTTTTGAAGGAAGTCTTATACATACCAGAGGAGTTCTCAACCCAAGTTTCAGCATCTATCATGGATTTATTTTGAAAAAATTCAGGTTCACTCTTATGGCTCGATTTCATCAACTATCAACCTATTTTTTTCTAGTTCCTATGTGGCTGGCTGCTTTAAATACCTATAGATCTGTTGGGTTATTTATCTGATATTTGTTGGTTCTATTGAGCTTTACTACATACCTTGCTAGTTCTATTGATTGCCTTCTGTAAGCATGACTGGTTGACAAGTTACTGCTACCTTTATGAGGACTACTACTGCCCTATTATTGAGACTGAGTATCCTACTATGGGAGATCGAATTTCTTTCATTATTGAAGACTCGAATCTACTACCCTGGAGATCAGCTTATTTAGGATTACAACAGTGTGTTCCATGGTTATTAGTTGCAACTACGAACCTATTCAGTTATGTGAAGCTTTTCTGGTTCATATTCGGCTTACTTTGGAGCTTGATCCTAGCATTGTTCACTAATTCAGATCTGATCCAAGTTTTTTTGTTGAAGCTTCTTACATCAATTACTGTCCAGATATCTTCGTCAGTCTTATTTTGCATATGAGAGTTTATAAATTGGAGTTTTGCACACTTGTTCTTTCTTGTTTGAAGATTAATCAAGCCTTGAAGATTGGAGCTTTTCCTTACTTCAAATCAGATCTGGTGTTGAGAAGTACTGTTCACGTGACACTGTTCACGTGAACAGTGATTTGGTTGATATGTGTATCTTCTATTTTCCTAGTCCTAGTTGGAGTCCTAGTTTCTAATTATGTCAAGTCCTAATTCTACTGTGAATTGTTAGTCTTAGTTTCAGTTTGAGTTGTTTGCTCTAGTTCTTTTCCTATTGTAACTTGGAATCCTATCATGATTAGGAATTCCTAATCTGATTAGGAGTTCCCCTTTCTATTTGTAATTTCCCCTAATAGAGGGGCTTTCCTATCAATAAAGACAACAAGTTATTATTCTCTCATTCTCTCTTTTTTCTCTTCTCTCAAGTTACTGGTTATAGGTCCTAGGTTTTCTACATGGTATCAGAGCTGTTGTAACCAGTGATTGATTCTCTCCAAGATCTGCAATTTTGAGAGTCGTTTCAAGGTTCTCCGATTTATGGAGAAACCCTAGTTCATAGAAAGAAAAGAAGAACTAGGGTTTCCTGCTTGTTTCATCCTTGTAATTTTATTTATTTGGAAATCATGGGGTTATACATTGAAGGCTTGCGGTTTCTAGTTTTGGAAAATTTTCTGCAGCTATGTTGCTGTTTTTTCCTTTCAATGAAGGTTGGAGATCATCATCTGCTGCCTCTGTTTGAGAGTCGTGATCTACATTGAAGATCAATTCTTCCCTTTTGAGGAGATTAAAAGCTGCATCGATTCTTTCTTTTTTTCCAGATTCAATCTGAATTTTTTTCATTGAAGACACAAGATCTGTTTATTGCAGATCTGTTTCTGATTGGAGACTTATTTATCTGCTGGCCAGCCAATATGAAGATCGATGAACGCAAGTTTTTGAAGATTATTCTGCCTTATCAAGAATCGATTCTTCCCTCTAGAAGATCGACTTCTGCAGATCATCTCAAGTTGCTGATCATGGTTGTTCAGATTTAAAGTTTTTTTTTTCAGTTTGTGGAGATCGATTCTGGTCATCATTCTACAGATCAGATTTTTTATCTTTGATTGCAGAAATCGATGGTGCCACTCTTTATTTTTTGAAGCCCTTCCTTGGCCTACGATCCAATAAAGTCCTTCCCTGGTATCAATCAACCTCAAGGAGGAGATGTTGTTTCCGCCTCTGGTTCTACATCTCCGGCTGCCGCTGCTATGGCTCTGGTATTTCCTGGCTTGAAGGATTGGTTGATGGCTACTCACTGATGATTTGGTTTCAAGGGTTGATTCTTGTTGGCTTCGATTCCCTCAACACTTACTACTTTGGTTACCGCCCCCAATCTTACTGCCGTGGTGTTCAAGCCTCTGTTCCAGCAAAGTGTTTGGGTTTGCCTTGGGTGTTATGTTGTGGAGAAGAAGGGTACTTCAGAATAATGACAAGTATGCCCATATTCACTATGAGTAGAGTCCTATTCACCCTCTTATGGTATTAAATTTACGTAGTTAACCACTAGTCCTTTAGTTATTTGGTTTCCCCTTTACTGTTTGGTTAATTACAACTATGCCATCCCTTTTTAACTATGCTATTTACAATTCTGCCATCTTCCGTTATCCTCCCTTGTCCTTATTTTACTTTTCATTCCCAGTTTACCCTTTTGCCTAGTTGGGTTTATAATTAGATTTCAATTTAATTGCAATTCTGCCATTCCCCAACCAATAAATGTTAATTCCCTTCATGTCCCCTTGCTTCATTATTTTCCAATAACCCCTTGAAAATTCTGGTTATTTACCAGATTGCCACTCTCCATAGCCATTATTTTACTTATTGCATCCCATTGCTTTTTGTTTACCAAAAAGGCCCTTGCAAAATTCTAGAACTGCCATACATTCCCCTATTTGACTACCCAATTGACCCTTGAAAAGTCTGGTTTATTACCAGTTTACCCTTTGGCTTGGATTGTATTTAAAAATGGATTTCCACCGAATTACAGCCATGCCATCCTTTTTTTTTTTTTTTCCAACACCGTTCCCTTTCAATAATTCTAATTCCCTTCATATCCAATACCTTTGGTATTTACCCATAACATTTTTTGAAACTTCTGGTAAATTACAATTTTGCCATTCCTTCCTTTTTAATTACCCATAGAACTTTTAGAAAATTCTGGAATATTATGTTTTTGCCCTATCTTTTACATTATCTTTGTTATGTCCACGTGTACTACACGTGAGGCGGGGATTATGTACTGTACACTTGCAGACATTGTAGAAGCAGAACTTGCAGGAACACTTGGTGCAAAGCATAGACGATAAGAGTTTTCACCATTGCCAATGGGTATCTACTTCGTTATTAGGTTGAGTCTACCGTAAGGGGGAGATTGAAGTATTGAAATATTGAAGATATTTGGTTGTTTCCTATTTGAGGACTTTTGATTGGGTTGATACAGTTTTTTTCCGCTGCTTGATTCAGTTTGTTTTCGCTACTTACTGCTCTAGTTATTTCACTTCAAGATTCTAAGTCACTATGACAATCTGAGATTCATCACTGGATAGCTATTGAAGATCGTTGAAAGCTGCCTTTTTGGGAAGACATTCCAGTCCCGGTTTGCTGATCATGTCTGTCCAAGTTTTGAAGATCTATTTTTTCAAGTTCTTGAAGGTTTATTTGGGAGCTGCATTCATATGTCAAGCTGGATTCTACTACAACTTAGTTTTTTTCATTTTGTTCAAGTTGGGCATTAGTACCTGGTATGCGCCAACTTGAGGGGGAGTGTTAGCATTATTAGTTCTTTTTTCTTTAGTTCAAGCTAAATCTTCTTTCTTTACTTATTTGTATAATCCAGCTTGAGGGGGAGTGTTGAGAAGTACTGTTCACGTGACACTGTTCACGTGAACAGTGATTTGGTTGATATGTGTATCTTCTATTTTCCTAGTCCTAGTTGGAGTCCTAGTTTCTAATTATGTCAAGTCCTAATTCTACTGTGAGTTGTTAGTCTTAGTTTCAGTTTGAGTTGTTTGTTCTAGTTCTTTTCCTATTGTAACTTGGAATCCTATCATGATTAGGAATTCCTAATCTGATTAGGAGTTCCCCTTTCTATTTGTAATTTCCCCTCTATTAGAAATAGAGGGGCTTTCCTATCAATAAAGACAACAAGTTATTATTCTCTCATTCTCTCTTTTTTCTCTTCTCTCAAGTTACTGGTTATAGGTCCTAGGTTTTCTACATCTGTATACTTATCAGATTTGAATATTGGAGTTAGGAGTTTCTACCCTGCAGGAGTTTCCATCAAAAGTGTTTGTTTAATCGTTTGAAGATGGTTGAAAATTTATATGTTGAATTGTTTTACTCTGTAATTCATTATCCCACTGCTCTTTTCAGTTCACCACCTCCCAAAACATACCTTTGGCATATACCCATAACCACTTTGGACGATAATGGTATTCTCTAATTTGTCATTTCTTCCTTTTCCATTACCCTTAGCACCTCTTGGAATATTATCCTTTTGCACTATCTCATTCATCGTCTCTGTTATGTCCACGTGTATTACTGCACGTGAGGGGGAGATAATGTACAGTCCACCTGCAGACATTGTAGAAGCAGAATGCAGGAACACTTTGTGCGAAACATAGAAGATCAGAGTTTCCACCATTGCCATTGGGTATCTCCTTTGTTATTGGGTTGAGTTTGTTGTAAGGGGGAGATTGAAGTATTAAAGTATTGAAGATGTTTGGTTATTGCCTGCCTATATGAGGTTCTACAGTTGGGTTGATCATTTCTGTTGCCTGATTTATTTGTTTCCACTGCTTGCTGCCCTAGTTGTTTATCTTCAAGATTATCAGTCAGAGATTCATCACTGGACAGCTGTTGGAGATTGGTGAAAGTTTGCTGATCAAGGCTGCCCAGGTTTTGGAGATCAATTATTTCAAATTCTTGAAGGTTTATTTGGGAGCTGCATTCATATGTCAAGCTGGATTTTGTTGCAACTTAGTTTCTTCCAATTTTGTTCAAGTTGGGCATTAGTACCCTGTATGCGCCAACTTGAGGGGGAGTGTTGGAATATGTAATCCAAAATATTGTGGGGGTATTCTGGTCCTTTAGGGGTAGTTTTATTCCTATGTTATTAGGTTTACGTGGCTGCTCTTATAGAGTCAGCTAGTTAGGATAATTATGTCTACCGTTGGCTATGTGGGTTTAGTCCCACATCGCCTAGTTCAGTCCTTTGTAACTTTCCCCTCTATTATAAATAGAGGGGCTTACCTATCAATGAAATAATATTATTAATCCATTCTCTCATTCTCTCTTTCAACCCACAACATTAAACACTTCATGGAAATTACACATGCCTCCCTAGGGAGGTAAAAGGTAAAAAAGAAAAAAAAGATATAATTACAACTTAACATAACATTCCATTCTAGTAAATAAGAGACTAAAGTATCCCTATCTCTAACACTCCCCCTCAAGTTGGAGAATAAATGTCATGCATTCCCAGCTTGCATAATACGGTACTAAACTGAAGAGTAGTGAGGCCTTTGGTGAAGATGTCCGCTAGTTGATCACTAGTCTGCACAAATGGGGTGTAGATGCAGCTAGAGTCTATCTTCTCCTTGATGAAGTATCTGTCCACTTCTATGTGCTTTGTTTCTGTCATGTTGCACTGGGTTGTCAGCAATTCTCATAGTTGCTTTGTTATCTAGAACCGTGTAGGCCCTTTAGTGTTAAATCCCAACTCCTTGACCAATCGTCTCAACCATATGAGTTCACAAACTCCATGAGCCATAGCTCTAAATTCTGCCTTTGCACTGGATCTAGCTACAACAGGCTGTTTTTTGCTTCTCCATGTGACTAAGTTACCTCCCACAAATGTGCAATAACTAGATGTAGACCTTCTGTCTGAGATGGATCCAACCCAATCAACATCTGTGAAACCTTTTATTCTCAAGTGATTGTGTATGGCATACAATAATCCTTTTCCTAGAAAGGATTTCAAGTCTATGAGAATGCGGTATACAACATCCAAGTGCCCACTCTTGGGAGTATACATAAACTGGCTCACCACTCCCATTGCATCAGAAATATCTGGGCGAGTCATAGACAAATAGATGAGCTTCCCCACTAGCCTATGGTACTTCCCTACATCAACAAGAGAGGGACCACAATCTTCTCCTAGTTTGTGATTCTGCTCAATGGGAGAACTTGCTGGTTTGCATTCCAGATTTCCAACAAATCAAGAATAAATTTCCTTTGACATATGTTGATTCCCCTCTTGGTCCTTGACACTTTATTTTCCCAAAAATACTTCAGGGGATCCAAATCTTTATTCTCAAACTATTGAGCCAAGTGGGTCTTCAGCCTAGCTATCTCATCTCTGTCATCACTAGTCACTACAATGTCATCAACATAGACAATGTCACAATAAGGGCTGTAATAGTATCATTACCTCGCCGGGTAAATAAGGTGTAATCAGCTGGACTCTGGGAATACCCATTCTTCAGAATAACCTGTCTGAACCTCTCAAACCATGCATTTGGGGATTGTTTGAGACAATATAAAGCCTTCTTGAGGAGACACACTTTCCCTTCAGTTGAAGGAAACTTGAAGCTAGGAGGGGGCTGCATGTATACTTCCTCCTCTAAGTCACCATGGATGAAAGCATTATTCACATCCAATTGATACAGTGGCCAATCTCTATTTGCTGCAAATGATAAGAGGAAAGCATTCTTCACATCCAATTGAAACAATGGCCAATCTGTATTTGTAGCTAATGATAAGAGGACTCTTATGGAATTATGTTTAGCCATAGGAGCAAATGTCTCCTGATAATCAATCCCGTATACTTGACTGTACTCTTTGGCTACCATCCTTACCTTGTATCTCCCAATCGCACCATCTGACTAGTACTTGATTGTGTAGACCCACCTGCTTCCAACTGGAACTCTCCCCCTGGGAAGATCTATCAATTTCCAAGTACCAATCTTTTCAAGAGCCATCATTTCATCCGACATTGCTTGCTTCCACTTTGGGTTAGACATAGCCTCAATGACATTCTTCGGAACGGAAAAACAGAGGAGAGGGCAACAGTAAAAGCAAGACTTGCAAGAGAGAGAGCATTATAGGAAACAAACTTGGCAATAGGATTAGTACAAACTCTCTTTTCCTTTCTAACCGCAATAGGAAGGTCTAAATCAGAAGGAAGAGAAGGGATGTCACATGACTGAGGAGAATGGAACTCAGGATGTGGATCCAAAGAGGACTCTTAGCAGGTCTTCTTTCCCTTTCCCTTCAAACATTCACCTCTTTTGTACACAAATAACTCTTTTTCATTGTTAGCATCAACACCTGAATGTGTACCAATGTTAGAGCCAACACTTGATTGATCATCAATATCAACAACAACCCCTTATTTGTGTTTCCCAATATAAAAAAGAAATGGAGAAGTAGACAATGGTGGGAGGAAAGGGATATCAATAGCCTCTTCATTCCCACTATGCTTCCCCTGAAGAGGATGTTGATGAGAAGGAGGAAAGAAAGGTATAGATTCAAAGAAGGTGACATCTTTGGAGAGAAGTCGCCTTTGGGAAGAGGGGTGGTAGCACTTATACACCTTGGTAGATGAGGAATATCCAAGGAAAATGCATTTGAGGGCCTTGTGATCAAGCTTAGTCCTAGCAGATTTATTGACATGGTTATAGCAGACACACCCAAATATCTTGGGAGGAAGAGAGAAAGTAGAAGTTTGGGGAGACAATGTTTCCAAAGGGGATTTGGAGTCTAGAAGTTTAGTGGACATGCGATTGATTAAAAAGGTAGCAATGAGAAGAGCTTCGGACCAAAAGGTTTTAGGAACATGCACGCCAAATAAAAGACTTCTAGTAACCTCTAATAAATGACGATTTTTCCTCTTAGCTACCCCATTCTGGTGGGGTGTGTCAACACAAGCTACTTGATGGATAATGCCATTATCAGTGAAAAAGTTTTGAAGGCTACCATACATGTACTCCCCTCCTTTATCAGAACCATAGTTATCAAGGCGTCGCCAAGGCATCGCCATGGCGTCCAGGCTCCTTGGTCGCCTTGAACGCCTTGGGCGCCATGGCGGGCGCCTTGCCGCCATGGCGGTGTCACCTTAAATTTTGTCCCTCTAAAAAGCCATGGTCGCTTTCCCGCCTTGATAACTATGATCAGAACGAACAATTTTGATTTTAGTTTCAAACTGAGTAAAAACCATCTGATAGAAATTTTTAAAGGCATCATAGACATCAGTTTTATATTTCATCAAAAAGGTCCAAGTGGACCGAGAATAATCATCAACAAATGAGACGAAATAATTGTAACTAGATAAAGATGTAGTGGAGAAGGTCCCCAAACATGAGTATGCACAATATGGAAGGGAACAATGGATCTATGGCCATTGTAAGGATAATAAGAACAACAATGTTTAGCAAATAGGCAAGGTTCACACTGAAATACATGGGAAGAAGGAATTGAAGAAAACAAATGTGGCAATTTTTGTCTCATAACACTGAAAGAAGGGTGACCCAAACGTTGATGCCACAACATCACAAAGTCAACGGTACTAGTGTCACTGCGCCCACATGCATAAGACTGAGCAGTAGGTAGAGGGGATGTTCCTGGATGAAGAAGGTAGAGTCCCTCCTCCTCACGTCCATTGCCAATAATCCTTTTTGTCACCAAATCCTGAAAAACACAATGAGATGGATAAAAGTGACACAATAATTCAAGGATTTGGTTAGGTGGCTCACAGATAAGAGATGAGTGTTAAACTAAGGAACATGAATAACAGAGTCAAGGGAGATAGATGAAGTGACACGGACACTACCCTTACAAGAAACAGAAGAAAGGGAACCATCAACAACCCTAACCTTATTCTTACCAAAACAAATAGAGTAGGAGTCATGAAACTGAGATATGACGGTCATATGTTCAGTGGCTCCAAAGTCAATGACCCACGTAGAGGTAGTGGAAGGAGTAGATGTAGAGGCCTATAAAGTGGGAGCTGAAGAATCTGACACTGTAGGTGTAGAAGTAGAGCGATTCAGATATGGCAAAACCCTGCAAAATGCGGCAATATCATCCTGAGTGAGAGATCTGATGTCGGTCTGTAGTCTAGATGGAGATCCCATGGGGGCAACCTTAGTCATCAAAGTGTGGGCTCTGGCTCCCCCTTTCTTGTTGCCTTGCATACCAGGAAGACAGCCATAAAGTATCCAACATCTCTCTCTAGTATGTCCAGATTTCCCACAATGGTTACAGCTGAATCGATCCCTGTCATTTCCTTGGGGTGGAACCAGGCATATTCCTCCAATAGCTGACATATGTAGGAATACATGAAAAAAGTGGGGTTGATACTCAAATTCAATGGGGAGTACACACTCTACCCAAACAGAAACAGTTCATCTCAGGTGAGACTTCTCCAAATAACCGCTGTCGATTCACTGACCTAGACAGGCTGAAGAAAAACACTTACAAGGTGGGAGTAATACCCAAAGTCAAATGGGGAGGGTATTCTCAGCCTAAAGAAGGTTTTCAAACACTGGTGAACATAGTGCATCAACGCAAACATCTCAAAGAAATTCAACACCGCAACATTCTTGAAAGTATAACCTCATCACACAACCACTAGAGGAGCTCAAACAACATTCCTCACTAACACCAAGCAGTCCCACTTCGAGAAAAAATTCCAGCAAGGAAAAACAAGCTCCAAATGTGAGGAACTTCACTTAAACAAACCCTTCGAAGGGTAACAACATCTCATAATCAACTCAAACAACCATATGAGGCATTTCACAACCATTTCGCCAACACAACAATCAACTAGGGAGTATACTCGACCTAAAAGAAAAATCAGCAAGCAAACAAACCACAGTTCCTTGATTTGAAATCAGGTCAAATGCATTTCTCGCAACATAATCTTATTCTACAGCAACCAATAAGTCCCACGTAATATAACTCATTAAAAAATAACAACCATTCAACACACCACAAGGTATTTTAGGCAAAACAAAGAAGAAGAGGTGAACCTGGTGGTAACTGGGAAGCCTGGGGAGAATGGGGTGTGCTCCCAAACCATACCATTCCAACAACCGAAGCCTTATGGGCCTGAAACGTATCTGCTGGGCAATTCTAGCAAGCTCAGTCCAAATGGTGGCTTAAACAAGGAGATACTCAAACAAGAAGAGGAGGCTAGTGGTAATGCATTTCTGGGCTTCTTTCTCTTCAATCGGCCTTCACAGCCCTAAAGTTTCCCGCATTAGGTCTTGAAGTTGATGAAAGAACTCTAGTAAGTCTTCTTGGAGTATTATCTTACATGGTACAGCCTCTATTGGAACCCTCTACTTTTCTAGGGTTCCAAAGAGAGGTAGAAAGAAACAGTGCAAGCTTGGTCGACTCTCAAACCTATTCTGATACCAAGTTAGAAATCAAGAATGAGTTGAATCAAACAAGAGACAAGGGAGTAAGAGGTGAGAAGGGAAGAGAAGAGAAGAAGAGAGGAGAAGGAAGAAAGAAGAAGAAGAGATGAGAGACCATTAGGAAGAGAGAATTTGATTCCTTTCCCTTATAATGTTTCATTAAACACCATGGAAATTAGACATGCCTCCCTAGGGAGGTAAAAGGTAAAAAAGTAAAAAAGATGTAATTACAACTTAACATAACATTCCAGGAAACTAGAGACTAAAGTACCCCTATCTCTAACAGTATTAACTGGTGGTGCAACTGCTTGAGCCTTTTTTTTAAACATGAATTCAGGGCCAAAGTAGAGGGGGGGGGGGGAGGGGGGAACACGAACTGCAGAATTATCAAGTTGTATATTTATGGTCTGTCACTTGTTGCTTTTAGGCCAAGGAAGAATAAAATTCCATCCTCTGATGCACCCCTAGTCCCCTACTATGACAACCGTTAGACCAATGTCAAATGGAGATGGACAGACTAGTCCAAATCAGTGTTTAAGCTTACTGTGTGGACCTTTTGATCTCTGGGCTTTGTTTTGGATTGTAGGAACTAGTAAGATTTAAGAGAAGAAAGCACTGGATGCCAATTTACATAGTCTTAAAATATATTTATTTATGTCTAGCTGAGCGAAATGCAGGTCAAAACCAATTTAACAATTAGCATTATTTACTAGTCATTTATTGATGGGATCCCGGGTCACAAAACCTCAAATTTTGGACACTATGGGCCCACCCTAAGTGATAAAATCTCAACTATAAATGACAGTGGTAATCTCGTAAATTCAGTAATCTGTTAGGCCCTTTAAAGTGAAGGTAACAAATAGTGGAATCCAACTTAAGAAAGATGGACTTAATTTTAATAGCAGGAAACTTGGTCTTTAAAAAGACAAATAGAAGAGTTTTCTTCTTCCTCTCGATTAGAAAGGAACCAGCGGTAAATCTATGTCTATTCCAGATGTGTGAACTCTCTCATACCAACTACCAAGTCCGAACTGAGATTTCACGGTATAGTTCCCAATTCATAACCCTCTTAAGTGCAACTAATGGTTACTCCCACAATGGCCTTTATAACTTCAGCTCTGCCTGGAACTTTGTTAGACCCCAAACCCGTACGGTCCTTTGGCACAATCTTGTTTGGTTCAAAGGTCATATCCCCCGCTATAGCTTCACAACCTGGAGAACCCTTAACCTTTGCCTTCCCACCCAAACTTTTCTCCTCCACCGTAGTATCCCCGTCTCCCTGACCTGTGCCTTCTGTTAGAACAGATCCGAAGACACTGACCACCTCTTCTTTGCTTGTCCCTTTTCCTCTACAATCTGGAAACAAGCCCTTTCTTTTATCTGGCCTCGCAACAGGAGACCCCTCCCCTTTGCTAGAGAGTGGCTCTGGATGCTCATGACTTACCCTGGCTGCTCTAGCTGTGATACGATTGGAAAGTTAGTGTTTAGCGCTGTTATTTATCACATTTGGATGGGAGAGGAACCTTAGGAGATGGACTTCCAACTCTAGGTCTTTCGACTTGATTTGGAAAGCCATCTCCTTTGATGTCTCCATGAAGCTCGGCTTTCTTCCTCACAAGCCCCTTTTTGACTCCCCAAGGAATAAGCATATTGTTATCTCCTGGGGATTAGATGTTTCTATTTTACAGCCCCCTTCTTAGTTGGTCTGGGGTTGTTTTTCTCCCCCCCCTCTCTTCCCTCTGTATATTCCCCCCCTTTTTCTCCCCTGCCCTTCTCGGGCTTTGGTAATATATTTTTTTAATCACCAAAAAAAAAAAAATATGGTCACTCCAAACTAGAAAGTGAAGAAAAGGTTTTTAAACCTGAAATCTGAACTGGCTGTAGGAGTTTTGACCAGACCTGAACTTCATTTTCGATCTCATGACAGAGGAGGACATAGGAAGTGAGACTTGAGGGTTGGAATCGCCTATACCAGTGGTACTTCCACAGTTCCACCATAGATCTAAGGAAGAAAAAGGAAGTAATGAGGGGGGTTGAACCTGCTAGAGATGGGGCTGTTGGTGTCGTTAGAAGTTAGAACAGGGCACTAAGAATGGTTGGGTGAGTGAGTAGCAGTAAAATAGGAAGAAGAAAGAGGAAGAACAAAACAGAAATGAAAGAAGGAAAGAAGGTTAAGAATACCTGAGCAGGAACGACAACGAAACCAGGGAGGGTGAGAGAGGGAAGGAGATACGGCCAACCAATAGGCTATCACAACACAACACAGCAACTCAACTTCTTTCTTCAAGTCATTCTATTCAATCTTTCTCTATCGTATCACAAGCATATTTAAAGAAAAATAAAGACTCCTCTAAAACTGAAATAGGTTTCTACTCTAACTAGGAAACTATTAAACCAAATCCCTTCTACTTATATCTCAAACAAATAAAATTAAGTCAAAATTACAAGATTAACCCCAAAAAACAAACAAATAAACCCCTACCAGTCCTTATTAAACCAGAAGTCTACTAGGCTGGTTTTGCTTGGATCTGGGTTTCCAGATCAGGCCATGCCGGTCCAGCCATGATAATACTACTGAATCATTTATATCATGGTGAACTTCAGAGCCTAAGTAAACTTTTCATCAATCTTCTTATAGAAGTCTCAAGCTCTAGTTTTCTTGCCTTCATTAATGATATAGAACACAGGATAAAGAATCGTTAAGCTCTCCTCCTGATACCACTTATTCCCCCAAAACTAAGTATAAATTATTGACTAGCTGGGTGCCTTGAAGCGAAGATTGATACCGTTTTCAATTACATTCAAAATCCCCATGCTGTTGCTTAGATCAACTCCTTAACTTCCCTATTCATAGAATCTTTTCTCAAAACAAATGCCTTCTGTCCCAAATTCTTGTTTTCTTTCACAATTCCCATAGCCACTTGCCGGCAAGGGTTCTATTGACTTTGATAAAGATCTGCCACTCATGGACTTTGCTGTTGGATCCCACATTGGCTGTGAGTGGGATCATCCTTGTCTTCATATACCTGTGAGTTCCTCCACTTAACAGACTGATCTTTTGAGATGGACTCTAACATGATATCAGAGACAGGTTCATTTGTTGTCTTCCTTAAGATGTATACCCACGTGTATGCCAAAACTACACGTGAGGGGGAGTGTTGAGATGTTGGGATTTGAGGTATTTCCCTACATTGGTTATCTGGGACCTTAGATATGTCTTAATATACCCTTGGGCTATCTTCACCTATTGTTTGGGTTGGACCCCCAAGTGGTATTTCATGGGCTTTCCTACTTTATTCAACATTTGCTACTCAATATTTTGTTGTATCAAATGGCTCTTAAAGTTAGCCTCAAAATAAAAAATAGGGAGTTGGTGTAGTTGCCAAATCTTTGCTGTATCTGAAGAGCACATTGAAAGCAAAGATAAGAAGCTGGCAGTAGGTCACAGTTGTTGTCTTAAGGTCAAGTTACATCCTTGAGAGAGGAACTTACTTTTACATGGGGCTAGACTTGTCTTTAACTCTTTCAATAACTGGATCTCAAATAGCCTTTTATTTTTGTCGCTTCCTGTTGGGGTCCAAGATAGGAGGTAGGGAACACACTCAATTTATGTCCGCTTAGTGCACCAAGTAGGTTAAATCCAATGTTGATTAGGAAAAAAGTGCTAGACCCTATGTGCCGCGAAACAAGGCATCCCACTACTGAGCTTCTTCGCTCCCATAATCAAGAATTCAAGACTATTAGCCTGTTAGTGGTTCTTGCTTTTCTGTTGAAAGGGCACTAGGATCCGTATTCAGATAACTATTTCAAGTGGGAGCACTTGGGTAGTTTGAGGTGCTTGTACTGGGGGTGCAAGGGAGCAAAAGTTGCTAAATACCTTGAATTTTCTGTGTGACAACCGCTTATCCAAAAAGCTCGAGCTGTTAGGAAGGGCACACAACAATATATATCGAACAGGCTGTTTACTGACACTGTTGTGTTTGTGGCCCATTTGTGCTGAATATCAGGCTTTATTTACATGAGGTTTTTGATGCCATGTCCCACCTGGCTGTTTCATTTTACTCTTGAATGCTCTCAGCATATCTCCATTTTATTTCTTGAATACTTTCAGCAGTAAAATGCTTAAGCCTCTGACTTTGATGAATCGTATGAATTGAAAACATTAGAATGCACCAAGGGAACCAAAATAGGCTGGGATGGTCCCAAGTCTTTATTGGAACTCTCCGATAGGTTTCTCTATATTATTTTGTACCCTTCATACAAGAGTTTAGGCCTTTCTCCGGAAGAAACTAACTGTTTTGTGTAACTAATTTAATTTACTCTCACAACTCCATTCATCAGCATGTGAAGAAATGTAAAACACTCTTTTAAGTAGTTTTGTACATGCTCATCCTCACACTGTTTAGTGTGTAGATGATTTTATTTTTTCAGGGGGGTGATGAGTTTATATAAATTCTTTCTATCGCAATACAGGGTTGTGGAATCCGAAGAAACTTCATTATTGATGCTGCTTCGAAGGTAAGTTTTTAGATGTATGTCTTTGAACAGGAAATTTAGCTTGGACATCCCCAATCAATTTATTTTTCCATGATACAGATGCCCATGCTTCGGATATTAGCACTGGATCTGTGTGATGCAAATGAAGGTGGCTTCGATAGTCCTAGCGTAAGTTATATAAGGCTTCAAACCTTTTATTTTGAAGTTGATATACTCTGGGAAATTCTAATTGACACTAGTGGGTAGTGGCCTTGATTTTTCCGAACCATCACTGAGAAACATTTGACGGATCTCTTTGGTCAAGAATCACATTATGAGGTGGCAGTGCCCACTGAAATATTGCATTGTGTATGTTCCCAAACTATCTGATTGACAATGCCGGTGAAGGGGGGGGGGGGTGGAAGATCTGTTTTGGAAGATTCTCCTTGGGTCTACATTGTGGATGCCTCTCTGGATTCTGACCACATGTCAGATTATGCAGTATTGGAGATCCAAAGGAGCAGATTCACACATCTTCTAAACAAAGAGTGCTTCATCTGACACCCCCTTAGTTCCTTACTTCATCTTTTTCTGTTCTGTGAAGTTTCTC
Source organism: Telopea speciosissima (assembly GCF_018873765.1). Classification (NCBI taxonomy): domain Eukaryota; kingdom Viridiplantae; phylum Streptophyta; class Magnoliopsida; order Proteales; family Proteaceae; genus Telopea; species Telopea speciosissima. The sequence continues at coordinate 60,549 of NW_025317481.1, forward strand.
TTAAATTTCTTGTGTCCTAATGGTTCAGTGATGCCTCATTAGTCATTATTTCTCTACATTCCTTTCTCCCCTATCATTTAAAGACCATGAATAGGTAGAAGACCAATACATTTGAAAGACCTTGTTACTCATTTGTTAGCACGTAGTCATTGAGGGAATCTGCTCTTTCTTTATGACTTTTAGAAGTCAAAGGGTTGAAATTGTCTTTTTCTTATAAAAAAAGGATTGTTTTTCTTCTCCACGTACATTGTAGATTCAATTCAACTGTTTGTATTTCTGTCCATGAATTATTCTTGTTGGAGACAAGATTGGCAAAGAATCCTTTCATATATGCAAATATTGAAATGCAGGGATACAAACTAATGTAGTTCAGAGTTATAGAAAGACTCTAGAAACATGAACTACAATTATATCAGGATCTATGTAGAATCAATACGAAGGGAGCAGGACAGAATTGATAGTAGTAATGGGGAGAATTTATATAACTCTCAGACCAACTGCCTGATTCGCCTGAAAGTCTGGTTGAGTATTCATTTTTGTCAAGGTTCAAAAACTTGTCTCAAGGAGGTGTCTCGACCAGGTCAAGATTCTCGAGATCTCAAACTCGCCGGTGCATGTTTTTTTTGGTTTCGGTTTGATGTTTCAGGGGGCAAATGGCCATAGTTGGCTCTGAAACTTTAAAAGAAGCTTGTTTTAGGTTTAATAAATATATTTAAATCTTCAAATTGTAAAAAAGAAAAAAGCACCCAATTTTGTGCTTTGGATTTGCACCCTTGGCCTAGCAGTAAACGTTGAATCCTTATGTAATATTTGCCTATATACATTGTTTGAGTGCTATGAGACATACTGAGCTAATAAAACATGTAAATTATGCAACAATGGAGGAAGACACATAATATTGAATAATTATTTAAGAAATAGTTAAGGACTTGATGTAAAAACTACAAAAGTATAGTGATGAGTGGACAATGCATATTAAATAGACATCCAAGTACAGTGAACAATACATATGTTGCAGACACACCAGTCATCTATGTCCCAATAATACAATATTGTGAGTCTGTGACTGTCTAATGATATGAACTATGACATGCTGGATCAGATCCACTCATGGTCCGATGGAACTGACGTGCATTGTCTTCCGTCTGCATGACATATGAATGCCAGATCATAGTGTTCGAGAAGAAACATTAGTAGTTTCTTCTTAAGCAGGTCGAGATATCTGAGATTTTTGAGATTTCACCCAAATTTCGGTCGAGTTTACCGAAACCATGCAGATTTGGGTCTCGTAAGAGAACTCATCTCAACCAGGTCGAGATTTTCGAGTTTTTCGAGATCTCGCCAAGATCTCGGGGAGTTTTAGAACTATGTTTTTTGTCCGGTTTATCAACTAACAAAAAAAAAATCTTGAAAATCAGATGAGGAATTATAGATGATTCCTAGGCTGCTTAAATTTCAGGCTAAATTCAATAACTAAGAAATCCCAGCAGAATATGGACATCAGAGTTGATAATCAATTCAATAATAATGTTAACTGATAGCTAATAACCAGATTTGAAAGATAGAATTCAGTTTTAGCAGGTATATAAGCAGAACGTGAATTCGATGAATAAAGTAGAAATTAAAAGAAACCAGGAAAGAAGTAGTAGAACTATGAGGATAATAAGAAAAATAAGAAGGATAAATAGAAGGAATAAAGGAAAGAGAACACCTGGTGAAGTAGTCAACCAGATCTGAAAAAACAAGTCCCATATGCACAACTCAATAGCTCCAAAACTCAAAATTCTTTACTCAACTCATGCTTAATTGATGGGGGTATTACATATATAAAGACCTTTTGAAATTGCCAAACTCTCATAAAAAGGACTTGATGCAGTAGCACTCGACTGGTTGGACCAGCATGACGAGGTTTGGAAACCCAAACCCAGATGGAACCGGCCCAACCTGGGTTTTTTGTCTAATAAAGACTGGTAGGGGTATAGTTTGTAGTCTTTTATTTCTTTTATTATCTTGGTTTGTTTTAAATAGATTATGTAGGAATAGGAGATAGAGCTTGAATCAGTTTGGGTTTTACATTCCAGTTAGGTGTCTTTGTTTTGTTTTTCCTATATAAAATACTTGCATGTACCCAACGATAAAAACAGATTTGAAATAGAAAGTTGATTGGGTTGCTCAATGTGAGTGTGTGGTTACATGATTCTCTTTCTCCCTTGTAACTCTAAGATTCCATCTCCGATATCTTCCCATTCTCTAATTGGCCCTCCACCAATTTGGTATCAAAGCCGAAACTCATCCATCTTCCTCTCCTTGAATCTCTCTCTTCCCTCTAGTTAGGTACGCCATGTCCTTCTCTCTTCCTTTTCTTCCTTCTCTGTTATTCATTATTTTTCCCCTTTCCTGTTTCTTCTTCTCCTTCTTTTCTGTTTTCTTTCCCTATTCTCTGCTCTAAATTTACCGGGTGTCTCACTGAGAGTGGTATGACCTCTCTCTTTGCTCTTCTCCTCAATTCAAACTAGTGTTGAGGGTAACTCTAGGACAAATCCTAAACCATAGGTTTCCATCCCTAAAACCCCTTCTTATTGTGACATTGATCGAGTTCCTTTCTCGGGTTACCGCTAGTGGAAAAAAAAGAGTTTCAGACTGTTGAAAGATGGGAAGTCGACATGATCATACCTGGTTTTTGAAGACCCTTTGCCATGGTTCTAACCTCCACTACTCCCCCTTGCGAGCTGGATGTCTTGAATTGGGCATGTTATCTATCGAAATCAAAGGCTTTTCTCCTGGTTCGATAGACGGAGGTTGATGACCCTACCTCCTTTTTTTCACGATCCTTCTAATTGGTCTAAGGACCAATCTGCCCCCCACCCCTCCTATTTATCCTCTTTTTGTTTCTCCCTTCCAACTTTACCCTCATTATTCAATCTAATTTCCATATACCCTTTAGTTTTCAATTATACCTAGTTTACCCTTATTTTATAATTCTTAATTCCCTATGTGTCCTTTGTCTTTATTCTATCTAAGTGAACCCCTTCCATTAGATTAATTATGGCCCTGTTACTCCCCTTATAACTTTAGCTGAAGAAACTGATAACTTTATTTTAGAGTTGTTAGAAGTTATGTGATTAGGGTAGTTTGGGAACTAGCCTTTAGTCTAGTTGCGCTATTGTGTATTTTTTCCTTTTTAAATTTTCTTATCTTTTACCTCCCTAGGGAGGTGTATGTAATATTCTTGGCTTAGGCTCCTTGCAGAAAAGATCCCCTTGCCAAAGAGATGGTTCCTCCAAAATAGCAACTGTCGCCTCTGACAGTTCCTCTCCATACCTGAATGCATCGAAGATTTAGGCCCTGCCTTCCCTGGCTTCTGTTGTTGCAGACCCAATCAGGGATCGGTCTCGGCCTGCTCCCAGAAGCTCCTCTTTTGTTCGAAGACTTGCTCCTTCGCGTGGCCTGATGCACAAAGCTTTTTACCCTGGTTCTGCAAATCCCCTTTTGTCTTCACACAGCTTCAACCTCCCCCCCCCCCCTTTTACCAAACCCTCCTCTCCTTGAGTTTCCCCCTAATCCTGGTACAACTTCTAACCTTGGCCCCACCTTACCCTTTCGTACTTCTAACCAACCCTCCCCTTCTCCTAACCTGGCCCAACCTCTCCCCAAGCCATCCCCATCCTATTTCACTTATAACCTTCCCATTTTACACCCCCAACCCATTTATACCAGAACCTTAACCCAAACCATGACCTGTCCACCACTTCACCTCTTACCCGACCCACTCCAACCCATTTATACCCGTCAACCACTTCACCCCCTACCCGATCTACTTCCTCCAAACCCCTCACCGAACCTAACCCCTCCCACCCTCATCTTGACTTACCCATTTTACCCTTCACCTCCCCCACCCCCCTTTCCTTGTCCGCTGAGTTCCCCCCCCCCCCCTTGGGTTTAGTCAGATCTCCCCTTCCCCCTGCCCCTCTGTTCCCCCTGGTGGGACTAGTAGCTCCCTCGCAGCTCCTGTTATTGCTCGCCATCGTCCCACCCTTGCTTACTCCCGTAGGAGGTACAGAAGTTTCCCCTTAGTTCTCCATGTCTATTGGATTCATCTGGAATGTCAGGGGTCTCAATTCCTTGGACAAGCATCATGGCATTAGAGCCCTCATTAAGTCTTCCAACTCGTCCTTTTGCGCCCTTCTCGAAACCCGCATCCTCCTTGAGAATGCTTCTCGCATTATGGCGTTCATTGCCCCTTCTTGGTCCTTTATCTCCAATTACAACCATTCTCCTAATGGGGATCCTTTGGGACCCCTCTAAAATCTACTTCTCAATTTCTCACTCCTCCCCCCAACTTATGCATCTCCTTCTCTCCCTTCCTAACTCCTCCCTCTCCTTCTACCTCACGGTAGTTTATGCCTTTAATCGGCCTGCTAACCGTTCCTCCCTTTGGGATGATCTGGCTCTCCTTAAAGCCGGGACTGGATCCCTTCCTTGGGGGGTGGGAGGTGATTTTAATGTTGTCAGATTCCAATTTGAGAAAATTGGTGGCCGCCCCCTCGATTCCCAATCTGTTAATGCTTTCAGTGATTGCATCGAGGATGTAGGTATTGATGATCTTAGATGGTTAAGATCCCCCCAAACTTGGCACAACCGTAGAGGGGGAAATGATCGGATTGCTTGCAAGCTGGACCGATTCCTGATCAATGAAGCTTGGCTCTCCGCCTTCCCCCATTCCCTAGCCAATTTCCTTCCCCAAGGTTTGTCTGACCATTGCCCTTACCATCTTCTTATCCAGCAGTATTCTTCCTTCGGTCCCAAACCTTTTAAATTTTTTGACATGTGGACTTCCCATCATCTTTACCTGCCAACCATCCTCAAAGCCTGGAGCTCTCCCATCTACTGCCCCTCCCTCCCTCTCATTGCCTTTGCCAAAAAGCTTCGCCTCACCAAATCAACCCTCAAATCATGGAACTCCTCCACCTTTGGTAATATCCCCTCCCGTGTCTCTTCCTGTCGATTCGACCTTGCTAGTGCCTTCAATCGGATCCGCTCAACCCTTTGTTGGCTGAGGAAGAGAGAGCTTTCGGAAGAGCTCTCTTCCCTCGCCTCTCATGAAGAAAGCTTTCTCCGCCAGAAATCCCATTAAGTGGTTGGAGCTTGGTGATTCAAACACTGCTTTCTTCCACTGTTCTTTAAAAGCCAGGTTGAGCTCCAATTCCATCACCTTGCTCATTGCTCGGGATGGATCCCCTCTCTCCTCCGTCCTCGATATTAAGTCCGAGGTTGTCTCCTACTTCTCTTCCCTTTTTAACCCTCCCCTCCCCCCTCCTCCCCTTGCCCCCCAGACCTCATTAACAAATTTGTCCCCTTCTCCCTGGCTAGCTCCCTCCTTGCCATCCCTTCTGATGATGAGATTTCCAAGGCTATCCTGTTCCATAAATCCAGCAAGGCCCCTGGCCCTGATGGTTTCAGTATGGGGTTTTTCCTTAGCTACTGGGACCATATTAAAGAGGATCTCATCAAAGCCGTCCGCAGCTTCTTCTTCAACCCCAGCCAGCTTGCTCAGGTTAACCAGACTTTTCTCTGCCTCATCCCTAAAAAAGATGGAGCCTCCTCTTTGTCTGATTTCAGACCTATTTCTCTTTGCAATCTCCTTTACAAGTTCATTACAAAGATCCTGGCTAACAGAATCCAGCTTGTCATCCCATCCTTGGTCAGCCCCAACCAATCTGCCTTCATTTCTGGCAGAAGCATTACGGATAATATCATCCTCTGCTCTGAAATTGTGTGTGGTTTTGACCGCAATCCCACTTGCCCGCTACTTTTATAAAGATTGACCTCCACAAAGCTTGTGATTCCCTCAGATGGGACTTCATCTGTGATGTGTTATCTCAGATGGGCTTCCCTCCTGCTTTCATCCATTGGATTCTTGCTTGTATATCCTCCCCCTCTTACTTTGCCATCGTCAATGGCCCCCCCGCTGGTTTTTTCCACTCTAAAGTTGGGATTCTCCAAGGCTGCCCCCTCTCTCCTTTCCTCTTCTCTCTGGCCTTGGAAGTCCTCTCAAGGAGCATCCAAGCCAAAACTGACCTCTATCTTATCTCCCCCATTTCCAAATGCAAGCACCTTAACCTAACCCATCTTGCCTTTTGCAGACGACCTAATGATCTTCTCCAAAGCTTCCCCCCTCTTCTATCTCTGTTATCATGTCTTGTCTCTCTGGCCTCAGTATCAACCTTCTCAAGTCCAAGCTCTCTCTCTGGAATCTTAGATTTCGACAGAGACATCCTCCTACGCCTTACGGGGTTTTCCTTGGGCTCCCTCCCAGTGAAATACCTGGGCCTCCCCCTCATCCCTACTAGGCTCTCTAGCCATCACTGTACCCCCATGCTTGACAATATCCACAGGCGTCTCCAGCTCTGGAAAGGCAAGCTCCTCTCCTACCCTGGTAGGCTTGAGTGCATTAGATTGGTTCTCCAATCTTCTTACATTTACTGGTGTGGCATCTTTGGCCTTCCTAAAGCTACCATGAAAGCCATGGAATCCCTCTTTTGTGCTTTCCTTTGGAAAGGGAAGGAAACCTCCAAATTCCTCCATCCAGTCAGCTGGAAATCCATTTGCCTTCCCAAATCGGAAGGAGGCCTTGGCATTCGTCGTATCCGCGACTCCAATACTGCGGGTATTCTGAAGCTTATTTGAAAAATTTCCTCCAATCATGACTCCATCTGGGTTCTCTGAGTTTACTTCCATCTCCTAAAAAATGACTCCATCTGGACTGTCCCCATCCCTTTGGATTCCTTCTGGGTCTGGCGCAAAATCCTCCTCCTCCACCCCTTGGTGCTCAGAGCCACTTCCTGTTCTATTGCAGATGGTTCTTCCATCTTCCTTTGGCTTGACCCCTGGCACCCTAATGGGGTCCTCTATAATTTCTTTGGGGCTCGATCCATTATCTCCCTTGGATCCTGGTCCCCCTCCCCCTTTCCCCTTATCCTCTCCCAGATCTGGCATTCCCTTCCCCCCTCCCTCCCTCTTCCTCCCCATCTCATGCGGACAAGGTTATTTAGCTCCCTTCCTCAAATGGCCTTTTTAGCTTTAGATCTGCCTGGAATTTTGTTAGGACCCATGCCCCTTCTGTCCTCTAGCACAAGCTTGTCTGGTTTAAAGGTCACATCCCTCGCCATAGCTTCTTAGCCTGGAGAGCCCTTAACCTTTGCCTCCCGACCCAAGCCTTCCTCCTTCATCGAAGAATCTCTGTCCCCCCTTCTTGTATCTTTTATTGGAGTGGTTCCGAAGACACTGACCACCTTTTCTTTGATTGCCCCTTTACCTATACCATCTGGAAAAAGGCATTGTCGTCTATTTAGCCCCATAGCAGGAGACCCCTCCCCTTTGCTAGAGAGCGGCTCTGGCTGGTCATGACTTTCTCTGGTTGCTCTATCTATGACACCATTGGCAAGCTTGTGTTTGGTGCCGCCCTTTATCATATATGGATGGAGAGGAACATTAGGAGACGGACCTCCAATTCTAGGTCTTTCGACTTAATTTGGAAAGCCATCTCTTCGGATGTCTCCTCCAAGCTGAGTTTCCTGCCTAAAAAGGCCCTTTTGGACTCCTCAAGGAACAGGCATATTGTTGATTCCCGGGGTTTAGATAGTGCTCTTTTACAGCCCCTCTCCCCCCCGGGGCTTGTTTCTTCCCCCCTCTCTTTCCTTTGTATTCCCCCCCTCTCTTCCTCTTCGCACCCCCTTGGGCTTTGGTAATAGATTTTTTATTCACCAAAAAAAATATAGGTGTGGAGAGATCTCTCTCACACACAACACATTCAACCGAAAATACTCTTCCCTCTTCTCCCTTGTCTCATTCTTTCTCCTTTCTCTTCTTCTTCCTCCTCTCTTACTTGCTTTCTTAACCCTAAAATCTAACTTGGTATCAGATCCAGGTTTGAGAGTCAAATCCAGCCTCTTATCCCTATTTTTTCTTCTCTTTGAAATCCTAGGGCACAAAGGATTTCAAGGAGAAGCTTCCTATGTAAAAAATCTGTTGAAAGGACTATGAGATAGGTTCGATATAACCTATTCTAGTGTTTGCGACTGCTGTTTGAGCTTGGATGAAGCCCTCTTGATGATTTGAAGTTCTTCTAGCCACTGCTAGAGTTACCGCCAGCTCCACATTGCAGTCCTTGTATCTCTCTCTCTTGGCATGGGTTTGAGGTTTGAAATGGGTCACTAGAATCGTCCAAGGGTGTTGGTTAAGGTCCATGTGTTTCTTCTTGCTGCTTGAGTGGCTCAATCTGAGCAGAACTCTTTTTCGTGGAACCCTTTTTTCTGCCCAGGTAAAGCCGAGAATGCCTGATTTCTGTTTTTTCTTGCATTTGGACTGCAATATGCTGCCTCCTTTGTTGAGTAATGCTTGTGCACAACTTTTGTGAAGCCTTTGAACTTGTTTAATGTTGATGTTACTCTTTGGAGAGTATTAGAGTGAAGTGTTATCAAGGATGTTTCTGTTCTGTTCTTGTATTTGATTCCTCTTTTGGGTTGAGTGTGTACTCCCCACTTGGATTAGTATCCTAGTTTATGGTCAAGTGCCATTTTCCCTACAAGATGGTTGATTTCGAGACTTCTGGGCTTGGTTCAACTGATTCACAGCCCACTCCAACAGCCCCTCAGTTTGTTTATGAGAATGCTCATCCACAGATCTCCATTGTGAAGCTTGATAACACCAACTTCTTGGACTGGTCACATTCTGTGAAGTTATCCCCTAGGAGTAAAGGGAAACTTGGATATATTACTGGTGCTATTAAAGCCCCAGAGGCTGGCTCTCCTACTTATGAGAAATGGGAGACCGAAAATTCTACAGTTATGACATGGCTACTCTTCTCCATGAAGCCCGAGATTGGGAGAAGGTTTATGCGAAAAGAAACTGCCAAGGCAATTTGGGTATCTTCAGACATTTGACAGAGTGGGTGACTCTGCCAAGGTCTATCAGCTCTACCAAAAAATTAATTCAATGAGGCAGGGTGACAGGATCATTTCTGAGTACTATACTGCTTATATTGGTCTTTTGGAGGAGTATGATCACTACAGGGATCTTCAATTGACCAACCCAGAGGATGAAGCGAAGGTGTATCACAGCCTTGAAAAGGAGCGTGTCTTCACTTTACTTGGTGGCTTGAACCCTGATTATGAGCCAATCAGGCTCTAGATTTTAGGCCGGTCCCCTCTTCCATCTCTTGATGAGGTTTGTAGCTACTAACAGAGTGAGGAGACTCGGTGTGTTGCTATGGAACCAGCTCCAGCATCATCTCTTGAGAGGTCAGCTCTCAATTCTTCCTCTTTCTGGGACACCTGTGGTGGTGGTAGAGGCCAGGGGCCCAACCATGGGGAAGACAGAGCAGTAGAGACAAGTGGTGCTAGTGGAGGTGGCAGAGACAGGTTTAAATGTGATCATTGTGGGAGATTTAGACATACCAAGGATAGGTGGTGGACTCTTCATGGCCGTCCTCCTGGTACACGAGGTGGTACTTGTGGTGGCCGTAGAGGGGGAGCTCGAGGAGCATACTCTGTTATAACTGAGGCAGATGCTACGCAAGATGACTCCACTTTGGCCGATACAGTGTTTCGCAGGGTCATGTCATAACTGAGCATATCTCCTACACTCACAGTGGCTAGCTCCTCTTTATCCTCAGCTTTGCAGCTCTCTACCTCAGCATCTACTACAGCCTAGTCTTGGGTCATTGACTTTGGAGCCACTGACCACATGACTGGTACGTCCCATTATTATGATTCCTATACCATTTGTTCTGGTAAGGATAAGGTTAGGGTAGCTGATGGCTCCCTTTCCTTCATCTCTGGTAAGGGCAGTATCCCTGTTACATCATCCATTTCTCTTACTTCCGTTCTTCATGTCCCTAACCTGACACTTAATCTTTTATCTGTAATTCATTGTACTAAATCTTTGAACTGTTGTGTCACCTTTTTTCCTTCTCACTGTCTTTTTCAGGATATGGTGACGAAGAGGGATTATTGGTAGTGAACGTGAGGAGCAAGGCCTTTACCTTTTTGAACCTTTTTTGCCCACAACTCAGTCCTTTTTGTGTGGATGTAATGATTGTAGTTCTGTGGATTCTGTTATGTTATGGCATTGTCGTCTTGGCCATCCATCTTTTGTTGTAATAAGGAAACGATTACCTCATTTATTTACTTTTATTGCTTCTTCTCATGTTTTTCAATGTGAACCGTGTATGTTTGACAAACACTGTCGTTCTTCATATCCATATCATGGTAATAGAACTGCCGCTCCTTTCCATATTGTGCATACTGATGTTTGGGGACCTTCCCCAACTACCTCTTTATTTGGCTATCGTTATTTTGTGTCATTTGTTGATTACTTTTCTCGTACTACTTGGACTGTTCTTATGAAACATAAAAGTGATGTTTGTGATGCATTTAAGAACTTTTATCCGATGATTCTTACTCAGTTTGATACTCGAATCAAAATTGTTCGGTCTGATAAAGGGGGAGAATACATGTTTGGTGGCCTCCAACCCTTCTTTATTAATAATGGCATTATCCATCAGCTCACGTGTGTTGACACACCCCAACAAAATGGGGTTGCTGAGAGGAAAAATCGCCATTTATTGAAGGTCACCCGTAGTCTCTTGTTTGGCATGCATGTTCCCAAGACCGTCTGGTCTGCAGCTCTTCTCACTGCTTCCTTTCTCATCAATCGCATGCCTACCAAACTTCTTGATTTCAAATCTCTCTTGGATATCTTATCTCCCCAGGTTTCTGCTTTCTCTCTTCCTCCTAAAATCTTTGGCTGTGTTTGTTATGTACATGTTAACAAATCCGCTCGCACTAAACTTGATCCCAAAGCTTTCAAGTGTCTCTTTCTTGGGTACTCTTTTACTACCAAAGGTTACAAGTGCTATCACCCTTCTTCTCGTAGGTGTCTTATCTCCAAAGATGTCACCTTCCTTGAATCTGTCCCTTTCTTTGCACCTTCTTAGCATCCTCTTCAGGGGGAGAATTGTGGAAGTGAATAGGCTGCTGATTTCCTTCTCTACCTATCTCTCCTTTTATGCTTGACATTGGAGAACACAGAATTGTAGATGTGGTTGATACTGATGATCAATCAGGTGTGAATACAGAATTGGTTGTTGAAAGTGGTTTTGATAATGAGAAGGGTAAGGAGAAGGATTACCACATTGAGTACAAAAGAGGTGAAAGCTTGAAGAGTAAGAAGACCTACCGAGAATCTTCTTTGGATCCACATCTTGAGATTCATTCTCCTCCATCAGATGACATCCCTTCTACTCCATCTGATTTAGACCTTCCTATTGCTGTTAAAAAAGGGAAAAGAGCTTGTCCTAATCCTATAGCCCAATTTGTTTCCTATGATGCTCGTTCTCCTACAAGTCTTGCCTTCATTGCTACCCTCTCTACTGCTATTATTTTCAAGAATTTTACTGATGCTATGTCTGACCCAAAGTGGAGACAAGCTATGTCTGAGGAGATGATGGCACTTGAGAAGAATGGTACTTGGCAATTGGTGGATCTTCCTAGGGAATGTGTCCTAGTTGGATGCAGATGGGTCTACATAATCAAGTATAAATCTGATGGTACTGTTGAGAGATACAAAGTAAGGTTGGTGGCCAAGGGGTGCAGTCAAGTCTATGGAATTGACTATCAGGAGACATTTGCTCCTGTGGCTAAGCACAATTCTATAAGAGTTCTTTTATCATTGGCTGCCAATAAAGATTGGCCATTATATCAGTTGGATGTGAAGAACGCCTTTCTTCATGGTGATTTGGAAGAAGAAGTGTACATGCAAACCCCACCAGGCTTCAAAATGCCTTCAGCTAAAGGGAAAGTGTGCCTCCTCAAGAAGGCATTGTATGGCCTTAAACAGTTACCAAAGGCATGGTTTGAGCGCTTCCGACAGGCTATTCTGAAGAATGGATATTCCCAGAGCCAAGCTGACCACAGTCTCTTTACCAAGCAGGGCAATGGTACCATCACAACCCTCATTGTCTATGTTGATGATATTGTGGTCACTGGAGATGATACAACTGAGATAGATAAACTGAAAAACTACTTGGCTCAACAGTTTGAAATCAAAGATCTGGGTCCCTTGAAGTACTTATTAGGTTGAAGTATCAATGACCAAGAGAGGAATCAACATATGTCAACAAAAGTTTGTTCTTGATTTGTTGACAGAGACAGGGATGTTAGGTTGCAAACTCGCAAATTCTCTTATTGAGCAGAATCACAAACTAGGAGAAGATTATGGTCCTTTTCTTGTTGATGCGGGAAAATACCGAAGGCTATTGGGGAAGCTTATCTATCTTTCTATGACACGCCCAAATATCTCTTATGCAGTGGGAGTGGTGAGCCAATTCATGCATGCCCCCAAGAGTGGCCACTTGGATGTTGTGTATCGTATTCTCAGATATTTGAAGTCTTCTCCAGGGAAAGGACTATTGTATGTAAAGCACAATCACTTGAGAGTGGAAGGTTTCACTGATGCCGATTGGGCTGGATCCATTACAGACAGGAGATCTACCTCCGACTATTGTACCTTTGTGGGAGGTAATCTGGTTACATGGAGAAGCAAAAAACAGCATGTTGTAGCCAGATCCAGTGCAGAGGCAGAGTTTAGAGCTATGGCTCATGGAGTGTGTGAACTCATATGGTTGAAAAGACTTGTTCAGGAATTGGGATTTGACACTGAAGGCCCTATCAGACTCTACTGTGATAACAAGGCTGCCATGAGTATTGCCCACAATCTAGTGCAACATGAAAGGACCAAGCACATTGAAGTGGATCGACACTTTATCAAGGAAAAGATTGACTCTGGCTGCATTTGTACTCCTTTTGTGAAGACTGATGATCAACTAGTGGATATCTTCACCAAGGCTCTTACCTCTATTCAGTTTGGTACTCTCCTATGCAAGCTGGGAATGCATGACATTTATTCTCCAGCTTGAGGGGGAGTATTAGAGTTATTAGAAGTTATGTGATAAGGGTAGTTTGGGAACTAGCCTTTAGTATAGTTGCCCAATTGTGTATTTTCTCCTTTTTACCTTTTCTTATCTTTTACCTCCCCAGGGAGGTGTATGTAATATGCTTATCTCTATTAGTGAAGTAATATAGGTGTGGAGTGATCTCTCTCACACACAACACATTCAACCGAAAATACTCTTCCCTCTTCTCCCGTGTCTCATTCTTTCTCCTTTCTCTTCTTCTTCCTCCTCTCTTGCTTGCTTTCTTAACCCTAAAATCTAACTCCTTAACAATATAAATCTAACTCGTTAATAATATAGACTTTCACTACTGTAAAGACTTGCAATGGTCTAACGTTTCCCAAATGTACTCTTTTGCTTAGTTAATATATTTTCTTTTTCCATTAAAAAAAAAAAATTTGAGATATTTTTAGTGTTTCCACTCTTATAAACTTCAAGTTAATTATTGTTTTGCCACTATACCTTTGATTTGAGAGTCATCCTGCTCGTGTTAGCCCATAGTGATTTTGAATAGGGTTTCCGAATTTGGAGATTCTACCCATATCCTAACCATGGTGGCTAATAGTGAGATTCTCCAACAGCTTAATTCTTGTAAAGATGAAAACAGAATGCAGATTGCCAAACTCACAGATTGTGTTGATACCCTCAACATAGCTGTCAATTCTGTCCAAACAATGATGGCTTCCATGTAAGCTTCTATTGACTTGTTGGTGGCTTCTGATAAAGGAAAGAGTCCCACGTAGTCTGGGGATTCTTCCAACTCCATCCCACATAGTCCGCCTCATGTTACACCACCGCCACCACCACCACCACCACCCCCACCATATCATGCACCTCCACCTCCACCATATGGAGCTGGTCGATATGATGATACTCTTTATAGAGCTGAAAGAGCAGCAAAGCTGGACATCCTCGATTTTTATGGGGATAACGACCTAGAACAATATTTTGACTGGTTCATGGTTTGGAGATATTTTTTCAGATTTTACAGGTTGACTGAGGCCATAAAGATTCTATTTGTATAGGCTAAGCTGAAGAGCACGGCTCGAGTCTGGTGGATCAAACACCAGTAATAGAATTAGACTCAAGTCATTGGGTTAATTACTACTTGGGCTGAGATGATTGAAGCCATGAACCAGAGATTATTGTCGACCGGCTACAAGCAGCGCATGCACTAAAAATTTGCATAGTTGAGATAATAAAGCCTGGTAGTTGGGGAGTGTGTGGCCAGATTTTATTATTTAGCTATTTGGTCTGATTTTGAGTGGGTTGATGAAGTAATGGTGGCATAGTTCCACAATGGTTTGCACCCTCAGATCAGTGCTGCACTAGCATCTAGTCGACTGCCTACAATGGAGAACGTTGTACCAGTGACATATTAGGCAAAAGAAAGTCTGAAGCGGCCCTACACGGAAGATTTTTACAGATACTTTCTCTAAAGGTGAGAGTTTCTGATGCAGAATGATCACCAAATAGGGCTTATTTCTTTAGAAATAGGCCTAGGGTTGGGTTATATCCATGTTGGGCCTTTGTTCCCAAGGGTTTTTTATGTAATAGGCCACTTTAATGAGCCTAAACTAGGGGTACTTAGGTTGCATACGGGATTAGCCCAATGCTTAGTTATTTTTATGTTTTTAGATTGAACCGGTTTAGATTTGGTTGCATCCAATTGGTTCAATGGGTCTAATTTAAGTGAAGTGTTCCTATTGGTTAATAGGTTCTTTTATCCTATTGGCTAATATGGAATCTTCTTTTAATTAATTGTTTTTAAGTTAGATTCTTTTATTTTAAGTTAGTAGGGGTAGTTAGGATATTTTATTATTTTAAATTAGTAATTTGAATTTGATTAGATCCCTTCCACGATTTAAGTGAGGAGGAGATTAGATTGTATTAGGATTTGGCTTAGGCCTTTAATTATAAATAAATGAATTGTGGGAGGCTCCCCGAGAACAGATTTGAATTAAAACACTGATTTCGTGGCTGGTTACTGCTGCTGCTCCTTGCTCTCAAGAGTTTATGCATCCTTGTGGTTCTATCAAGGTGGAAGGGTGGGTGGAATCCTGCGACTCTTTACGCCGGGACGGCTGGGAGGATCTTTCTTCGAAGGTGGCTTCATCCTTCAACCATTCAAACTGCTGTTAGAGCATTCAAATTTTTTGTTTATCCTTTCTTCCCTTCCCCAATCAATTCCTTTTCTCTTCTGTCCTATTTTCATAAACCCTAGAAGACTCTAAACTTTGATTCAGATCTGCTCCTCCATTGGAATCTGATCAGATTTGGACCATAACTTCCCCTCATCACCATCTCCACTCGACCCTAGCTGCTGCCCATTCTGTCCATCCAAACCCTAAGATCCCTCTTCTCCATTGACCCTAAAAACCCTAATTTTCTGCTGGGACACATTCAGCCATCAGAAACCTTCCATATTGCAACCGAATCTTCCCCCTAGCCCCTTTAACAGTCGACCTTAACCCCTGCCCCTAAATCCTACTTTAGACCATAATTTTAGTTGTTTACCTTATTTACGAAACCCGAAACCTAACCCTAATTTCTGCAGGAAATTAAAACTTGTTCAAATCCAGATATTTTTATACCATAATGACCCTCTAAACCTGCAGATTAAAACCCTATAAACCCAATTCCCAAATTCCCATCGTAAACCCTAATTTTGCCCTAAAACAGCCCCTAATCAGCCCTAAACAGCAGGCTTACCCTAAGCTTGGTTCTACTTGGTTCCTAGTGGGATTAATTCCTATTCTAGGACTACATTAGTTTCATTCAACAACATTCTTCTCCCCAGGGAAAGTTGTTCAGCAAGCTACAGGTTAGCGGTTCATTTCTGGCATCTTTGAGGCCAAACTGCCTTTATTCTCTGTATCGGCATGGTTCTTACAGACCTCCTATGAAGCCACAAGCTGAGCTACAGTGCTTCTCTTGCAAGGGGTACGGACATTTTTCTACTCAGTGTCTTAATTGTCTGGTTGTTTTCGTTGATAAGGAAGAAGTCATGGCTACTGCTTCGGAGAAGTAACAGAGGAACAAGCTTATACTTCTAGAGTCAGAGTGCAATCATTAGCCTAGTGAAGTCAATGACAGTGATAGTGATGGGGAGCAACAACATTGATATGTTCTTCGTCCATTTTTGGCTACACGCAAGGTTTCTGACAAGGATGTTTCCAGACTAGAGTGAGATGCAACGACAATTTGTGCACCATGGTAATCGACAGGGTAGTTGTACCAATGTCGTCTCCGAAGACATCGTTCACAAGCTCAGTTAAAGACAGTGCCTCTTCCTAAGTTCTAACTCCTACAAAGTTGCAGGGTGAACAATACTAATCTCAAGATCAACGATTGATGTTACTCACGTACTCTATTGGTGGGTTAATCGATATTATGCAATGTGATGTTTCTACCCTTAAAGGTGTGTCACATCCTCTTGGGGTGACTGATTGTTTTATAAGAAGGCACAGCATTGTGGCATGAGAACACTTATTCCTTCAAACATGGTGGGCATGAGATGAAGTTCCTTCCAGCTAAGGACCTTTCGGTAATCAAGTTTCAGCAGACAGCGGGATCTTTTCTCTTCCAGCGTGTTAACTCAGATGGTCATGGTCTCATTGGTTTTTGTCCAAACTCAACAGGAGAATTGATGCAGTAGCACTCAACTGGTTGGACCAGCACAACTGGATTTGGAAACCCAAATCCAGGCAGAACCGGCCCAATCCAGGTTTTTGATCTAATAAAGGCTGGTAGTGGTCGAGTTCGTAGTCTTCTATTTCTTTTATATTATCATGTTTTGTTTTGAATAGGTTATGTTGGAATAGGATATAGAGCTTGAGTTAGTTTGGGTTTTACATTCCAGTTAGGAGTGTTTTATTTTTATTTATTTTTTCCTCTTTACATACTTTCATGTATCAAACGATAAACAGATTTGAATTAAAAAGTTGATTGGGTTGCTCAACATGACTGTGTGGTCACGTAATTCTCTATTGGATTGCTCAAAGTGAGTGTGTGGTTATGTGATTCTCTTCTACCCCGCAACTCTGACATTCCATCTCAGATATCTTCCCATTCTCTCATTAGCCCTCCACCAGGACTGCTAGTCACTTCTCACACTGGTTTTACTTGATAGATTCAAAACATAATTCTATCTAGCCAATTAATAATTTAACTTAAACTCTCTAACTTAAATACTGATCTCGTGTACTGTCCTCAGACTTCACTCTCACCTTACTGGCTTATATTTAGGCCCGTTACAAAATTAACCCCATAAACAAGTAGCCCAAGGCTCTTAAAATCCATCCATGGCCCAAAATAAGGTCTTCTTAAGCCTGATTGGGTAGTCTTTACTGCATCACAAACACAAATAACATATATTACTAGACCTAGTACTCCATACAACCCTCTCCCTTCAATAGTTATTTTATCTTACTGTCAAATCATAGGTGGACCAACTAATGAGTCCGAAGTTTGAGTATTGTTGAAGTTATGCTTAACTAAAGCCTGTAGATAATCTTTTCCTGAGCACCTATTGGTCAGACCTAGGCATGGATTTTGAGGCTGTTTATACGACTGCTTGAACTAACATTCTGCTCAGATAGATCTGACAATGAGTTTACTATTCCTTGGCCTTGGTCGAGCCCTGTTGATAACCCTATATAACTGTACACCTTAAGTTTTCTCCATAAAATAAGAGAAAGGGTCTTGTGTATAACATAGGCAGTCAGAACAGACTTCACTGCTTTATTATTTGATACAGGGTTCAGGTATCCCCTTTATGACTGCAACAACAACAACAAACAACAAACTCAGCCCTATCCCAACTTAATGGGGTCGGCTATAATCATTTTTCTACCCCCCACCCCCCCCCAAGTTTTTCTTTAATTTGGTACAACAGGAACTTTCCAAGCTGCCTTTGAGTTCTCTCTATGAGTCAAACCTGAGGTTGACCAATTCTTATATGTGCCACAACTAAACTCATTTTTCATACTCAGATATAATTCTCAACTATGTATTTTAGAAAACAAATGCTATCTAACTTAAATTCGTAAAGGTGGAGAACAAAGATGTGGTGACATAAATGTGGGTTACTAAATGCAATTTTAGCCTCTAGGAACATCCGGGATGGATGGTGCTAACAGTTTTATATCTGACATTCTGCTTCAGTGTGCTGATAGGTTCTCCTTGAGTATCATTAAAATTGCAAGATGTAAGCAATGGAGATGTCCGTTCAATCTCCAAAATCTGGATGACTGTAGAAGGCCACTGCATAAGGAGACTATAATTTTGGAGTGGAACAGTAAAGAACTCAGAACGTCATTGGTGAAGGAAAGAGCGTAGTAGAGAAAGTGACAGTATGGACTTTCATTTACCAGGGCATGTAGGTAATTGGCTTAATTGATTGTGCCACTGTTCTACTGCATAGAAGTGATCAAATTAATGGATGACTAGTCTTGCTGACTGCGGCTAACATGAATTGGTTTCAAGGGGCAGAATCTGTGAGGTGGCTTCAGCCGTAAACACTGCTAAAACAAGCTGGACATGATATGCTGTGTTCAAGCTTGCAGCTAAACTGGACTCTGCTTCTTCTGTTGGGATGGGCCATAATCACTTATATCCAAGGCAAGTTTTCTTTCTGGTGTAAACCTTTTTATTCTAATAATATAATAATATATATGCTCTTGGTGGAGATGCTTTCTGTTAAATGTTTCATGGTTGTTAATTTGGGGAATATCACATGTGTGCATGTGCATGTGTGTGTGTTATAGTAAAACATTTATTAAGTTCTGCTAATAAATATTTTAAATATTAGGATATCTTATTGGATATGGTTTATATTGTACTGGATTAGTTAAGCTTTTGTTTCCCTCTAGAAAGAAATTGTATAAGACAGAAATTAAAGTTTATTGTACAATGAAAGAAAAAGATCTATTTCAACCTAATATTATGGGAATAAGAAATATCATACATATCTGAGGCGTAAAATTTAGAAAATATTGATTTACATAATATGTTTTTGAATAAGGATATGTTACGTATATAGATGTAGTTTGTCTAGCAAATGTAACAAGTTTTGAGCCCCATCTCAACTGTATGGCACACCTGTATTTAACTTTTCCTTATGTTTTTTTCAGCTGTTTAAACTGATCTGTCCAGAGCTGACTCTACAAATGTTTTTCAAAACTTTATGGGCTACATGTCAAAATGCATTACAGATGAAACTTCGGAGACGGGTGGATGGATGATGGCATGGACATGTTGTCAGTTTGAAGAAAATCTCACTGCCCTTCTCACCTCACCCCACCCAAATCAGAGATCCTTTTGCTGCCTATCCAGGAATAAAATCGTCAATATCCTTATCCAATTTGCCCGCTTTGTAGCATAGTTGTCAAGGCAACCCAAGGCGGTGGAGAAGTACCTAAGCGCTTAGGTGACAAAGCGCCTGCCTAGGCGCCCTCAAGTGTTATTTTTTATTTCCCCCCTTTTCTAAAATTATTTAGTGTGCTACAATATTTTAGTATGCTACAATATATACCTTATATCATCAAAATCAACATTAAGCCTCCTCAAGTCATCAAAAGTCAACATTAAGTCACCTCAAGTCATCAAAAATCAACATTAAGCCACATCAAGTCATAAAAAATAACAATAAATCACATCAAGTCATCAAAATCAACATTAAGCCTCCTCAAGTCATCAAAAGTCAACATTAAGTCACCTCAAGTCATCAAAAATCAACATTAAGCCACATCAAGTCATAAAAAATAACAATAAATCACATCAAGTCATCAAAAATCAGCACAGAACTAGAAGACAGCAGAACTGAAAATATACTAGTCTCACATTTTGTTTATACTGTTCTTAGAAAATATGAGCTTATCTATAAGTAATTAAATTGCTCTCGATTTATAGATATGTTCTTGTTCTCTAAGAAGTTTGACTAGTTAAAAAATTTTAGTTTTACATGAGACTTTTTGTATTAGTTAGAGCACAAAGCCAGCTTTCCAACAAATCCAAAAGTGCTTAAATCTGATTTATATTGAAGAAGTTATGTTCCAGTCAAACCTTATTTGGTCTGCGGGAATGCTATAAAAATCGCTCTAAATAAAAATATTTTTTATATATCAAAACAAATGAATATTTTACCACACTCATGGTTTTTAGCAATGTTTTACCATATTAAGATTTATAGAACTTTTAGATTTGAGAAAAACCCCAACATTTGAAAGTTGAAAATTTCACCTATCACTGAAAATCCAATTTTTGTTCTTGAACTGGGGGATTGACTTTTTACCCTTTTTGGAATATCATTTGTAACTATTTTATTGAATTCAAATAGGGGGGTATTTACTTATTTATGAATATTATCTTAAGTAAATGAAATTACATATTTGGCATAACATACAAAAGGGTCAATACCGGAACCTGGTACCAATAAAACCAGTGCAAGGCGGCTGTTGCCTAGGCCCCAACAAACCGCCTGGACACCTAGGTGGCGCCTAGACAACTATGCTTTGTAGTAGAATCTCCATGGTATTCTCTTACTTCTACATGGTGCTCCTTTGACAAACAGATAACTCAAAGAGTACTTAAACATTAGCGTAGAAAATAGAAGCATCTGGTGCCCTGTAGCAAGAATGAACAGGAACTATCCCCATAAATTGCAGTCCGACACCTTGTGTCAATCTTGACGGTAGTGTATTTCAATGGTTTTCCTGCGCTCTCAGGGGTTGGATTTGGCTTCTCTCTATCATCTCTGATCTTTAGAAGGCAAGAATAGGACTTATACTTCACACCGGGGTAAGCATTAAAGTTGTAGCAGAATCAGATCAAGAATAACTAATATCTAGCCTTGCGTAAGAGAAGAAGAAGAAAATAGAAGAGGGGAGACTGATTGGAGAAGAAGTTACCCTAATTGGTTACAAAGAATCATATTTATAATAAAGTAAATTCTGGTAGTTACAATTAACACGATGAAGTATGTGTATTTACACATGAGCCCTTAAATAGAAAATATATTTATAGAATACTTTTTGGGACTTCTTAACACTCCTCTAAAGCTGGTGCATAGATATCACACAAACCCAGCTTGGACCATACTTGCAGAAAGACATTCTGAAACAAGGACTTGGTAGACATGTCACCAATTTGATTAACTGAGCTAACAAAAGGAGTGGAGATCAACTTCCACATAACAACATCTTGAACAGAGTGACAGTCAACTTCCACGTGTTTGGTAAGTTCAAATAATCGATGGTAGACCTCCTATCACCTTCAGCTCCAGTCCAATTAGCATTTGAAATATACCAATGTCAATATGATTATGAGGTTTCTAAATAAGACCTTTTCCTGGAGCACCCTTAAGATATCTTAAGATACGACATGTCGCCTCCCAAGTGAACTTGCTTAGGTTTCTACATGAACTGACTAATGACACCAATTGCAAAGATATTTCAGGTCAAATGACGGTAAGATAGATGAACTTACCAACTAACCTTTTGTACCAGTGATTGTCCATAAAATCTTTATCATCACTGATTTTAATTTTTAGATGATCTATTGAAGTATCAACAGGCTTAGAGCCTAACATGCCAGAGTAGTAGTATGTAAACCCACAACCAGTAACCACTTTGCTGAACTTGCCAAACTAGGCTCTCAGTGACTGCTCAGACCATTAACTGATGTAGAATTCCAGCAAAAAGATACAATGTGCTTCTTGTTTTGTGTTTGGTTTAGTTTTGTGGGTCGAACTGAACCTATGGTTCAAGTTTGGTTTAAGTTAGGCTTAATTTGAGTGCCCAATGTGTTATATGGGCCATGTGCTTAATATTGTTTAGTTCTATTATTGTAAATTTGTAATGGGTCAATGCTATAAGCTCAAACATAAGGGATTTAAGTCCCTATATTTGTAATGTTCTAGAATAGCTTGTATTTTGATCAAGGATTCTCCCTACCATACATATGGGTTTCCTATTTTGCTTGTTTCCATGAAGTTATAAAAAAAGAGTAGGGGATCATATCCACAACCACTGATTTGAAAAATAATTTCGCTTTGAGTTGTGAGTTCTGTTAGAGACAGAGCATGATTTAGTGGGATTCAAAACTGCTCTACTGTGGGATGCAGTAGGGAAACCTTGGTGGAATGCCAAGGCTAGAGTTGGTGGGATGCCTTGTTTGCAGTAGGTGAGATACCTACATATTTTTCTTCTTCTCCTCCTTGTTTCTATTTTATTACTACTACAACATTGATATTTGTGGAGTTCTTTTGTGCCTGTCTTAGCGGCTGTGATTTTTGTCTACTATGTTGTGGAAGGAACTATTGTTGGTGATAAAGAGTGTTGCTCGAATCATTCTTACACCCTGCAGTTACAAGCTACTGGTTGCTTGTCCTGCATGATTCATCCCTTCGTCAGATCTCTTGATTGAACCATTTGATCCTTGTGATCTTTTGAAGTATTGACACACATCCAAAGGCCTTCCATCGACCTGAACTGAGGACCATTTCTAATTAAATATCTATTTTCATACACCCCTTTAGACCCCTCCACTTTTATATTTCAGTCTATTTCAAATAAAACCACTTGGAGGAAAGCTCATACCCAATAGATATTAAAACAGAAGTGCTTTTTGGATTGGACCTGCAATATTCCCCTTAGATTTAAAAAAAACTCGTTCTCGAGTTTTGTAAAAGTGTAGAAATAAGAACACTTGGATGGGTGTTAGCACTTTGCCTTAATTCGAAGAAAATTCAAAATACGAAGCTTTGTTTTTATATTTGTGTTTTGAAACTTGTGGCGAATATTCACTATCGTTTCACCTAAAAGCTCAAACTGTTAGGGAAGGGCAGCATCAATGTTGTAACCTGCAGAAAACCAGAGGAGAAGAAGAGAAGAGTTGCAGCCATAATCAATTCTCTATAAACCACAAAGAGAAAAGAGACAAGACAATATAAGGACTAGGGTAAGGGAAAAGACTAAAAAGGGCCTCACTTAATGCCCAGAATATTTCTCGGGATTAGCGTCAGGTGCTAGTCCCAAGACCCTGTTTGGGCCCTCTATATGACTTCTAACACTCCCCCTCAAGCCGGAGCATATATCAATCATGCCCAGCTTGCTACAAATATATTCTATCCTCCCATTACCCAAAGGTTTAGTAAACACATCAGCAAGTTGCTCTCCGGTTCGAACGTGACTTGGAAGAATCAATCCACCTTGCATCTTTTCACGAACAAAATGGTAGTCAATTTCAATGTGTTTCGTCCTCTCATGAAACACATGATTAGAAGCAATATGAACCCACTACCTGGTTATCACACCATAGCTGCATAGGAATTGGAATCTTGAAGCCCAACTCAGACAGTAATTGTTGTATCCACATTAATTCACAAGTCAATTGTGCCATAGCTCAATATTCTGACTCAGCACTAGATCGAGCCACAATACTCTGTTTCTTGCTCTTCCATGAGACAAGATTCCCTCCAACAAAGGTACAATATCCAATAGTCGACCTCCTGTCCGTTCGAGATCCTACCCAATCAGCATCTGAAAACCCATCAACTCTACTGTGCCCATGATGTTGGTACACCACTCCTCTACCTGGAGCCTTCTTAAGACACTGCAAAATGCGAATAACTACATCCCAATGAGTAGTCCGCGGAGAGGAAAGGAACTGACTCACCATACTAACTGGAAAGGCAATGTCAGGTCGGGTAACTGTTAGATAGTTCAGGTTACCCACCAATCTTCTATATCTCTGAGGGTCACCAAGAACATCTCCTCCATCAGCAACAAGTTTCACACCCTGATCCATTGGTAAGTCAATAGGTTTAGACCCAATCGTAACTATCTCCGTAAGCAAATCAAACAAATACTTTTGTTGTGACAGAAAAACTCCCTTTTGAGACTTAGCCACTTCAATTCCCAGAAAATATTTCAGTTTCCCCAAGTCGTTAGTCTGAAACTTCTGTTGAAGATATGACTTCAACTCAGCTATACCAACTGAATCATCACCAGTGATGATAATATCATCAACATACACAATCAGAAAAATCCTTCTTGCACTTGACTGTCTATAAAAGAACAAGTGATCACTTCCACACATGAACAAGCCAAAAGAAAGAACCACCTCCGTGAACTTGCCAAACCAAGCACGAGGTGACTGTTTCAGACCATACAAAGACTTTTTCAATCTACACACTATTCCAGTCTACCCCTGAGCAACAAACCCTGGAGGTTGCTCCATATAAACTTCCTGCAGAGTACCATGCAAGAATGCATTCTTGACATCAAGCTGAAACAAGAGCCAGTGAGACGTGGCAGCAAGAGAAATAGGATACGAACAGAAGTAAGCTTGGCAACTGGCGAAAAGGTATCTACATAGTCCACACTATACACCTATGAATAACCTTTCGCCACAAGTCTGGCCTTCAACCGAGCAAGAGAGCCATCAGGATTCACCTTTACTGCATACACCCATCGACAACCAATGGCAGATTTTGCTTGTGGCAGCGGTACAAGATCCCAAGTATCATTCACCTTTAATGCCTTTAATACTTCTTCCACAGCTATCCTCCAGCCAAGACTAGATAATGCCTCTATCACAGACTTAGGAAGGGGATGGGCCTCAACAGTAGATAAAAAGGAATGAAAAGAAGAAGACAGAGATGAGTAAGAAACAAAATTAGAAATAGAATGCTTAGTACAGCTACGGATACCTTTTCTTTTAGCAATTGGAATGTCAAGATTAGAAACAACAAGAGCAACTGGAATAATACCCGTAGGAGGATCTGCATCAGAAGTAGACGTGACAGGGTCAGCGAGGACAGGAGAGTCAGCAGCTATTTGTGGGCATCGAACATAAAGCTTGGTCACCGGTGGGCGCTAGCCAGGGGCTGGTTGCGGTGGAGCAAGAGTCTGAATGACATACACAGGAAAATCATCATCTAACTCAGAAGCATTTACCGGAGCAGCATGGTATGGCGTGGATTCAAAGAAAGACACATCAGCTGTAATTAAGTACTTGGGCAAAGATGGAGAATAACAGCGGTAACCTTTTTGGGTACGAGAATACTTAAGAAACATACACTTAATAGCTTTTGGATCCAACTTAGACAACCCTGGGCGATGATCACGAATAAAACACACACATCCAAAGATACAAGGTGGCAAAGGAAACAATGATTCAGTAGGAAACAACACAGAATGGGGAATTTCAGCCCACAAAACTGATGAAGGCATGCGATTAATGAGATAGCATGCAATCATCACAGCATCAACCCAAAAATTTTTGGGAACTTTCATCTCAAACAACATGGACTGAGTAACCTCCATTAAATGTCGATTTTTCCTATCTGCTACACCAATTTGTTGTGGTGTGTCAAAGCAGGAAGACTGGTGAACCATACCATGTTGAACCATCAATGCAGAAAAAGGAGTAGAAAAGTATTCT